>NW_017731484.1:1700325-1708191 GCF_001890085.2 Hipposideros armiger | reverse complement strand
TTGGTGAGGAATCAGTATACAGTTATCTCTGCAGTGAGGCTATCACTAGGACTTAGAAGCTGAGAGTGTCTCTTGAACTGTAGAAAAGCCCCAACTAGATGGAGAGGCAAATGCCTGGAAAGCAGAGAGGAGCTGCCTCTTTTCTTTGTCATTTATCGGTCTTGGCACTTCTGGAATGCCAGCCCCTTCCTGCCCTGCCCACCCCTTGCCCCATACACAGCCTTTTTAAGCCTGACACCGTGTGATTTCATTTTCTAGCTCCAGCACCTGGCATATTTCTTGATTTGTTTTTAAGCAAAATGATCATAACCATTATCTCTAATGCATAAAACATTTCGCATGTCACATTTTCGAAGTTTACAGCTATTATTTCATATAGAATTAGAAGGTTTCTCATGTGCCCATGGGAAAACTAAAGGCCAAAGAGGTCAAATCAAAGTGCTAATTCAGGTTGAATCTCGGACGGAAATCTGGTCCTGCCCCTTCTCTCTCCGCTGATGGCATTACCATCGGGGCCACCTTTGTAGGTACAGTGGGCAAGGTGAACACCTAGTGGGCATCCTAGGAGGGCAGCGATGTTCCTGCCTCCATCCCCAATTCTCCTTTACTGCCTGAGACTCTCCCTTTCCTTGGGTGGCATTTGAGAGGTACATTTGGAGATGTATTCATAACCATTTGTCCTTGGGAAATGATGTCCCTTTGTCCCAGAGAATGGAAACCTCCCATTCTATGCAATTTAGTGGCCGAAGAAAAGAACCCCAGCTAGGCGTTTTGGGTGTGGTGTGTGGACGTCACCCTGAGGATTTCAGGGCTCTCCACAGGCAGGGCAAACCCTTGAGCCTTCATTCCTACTCCCTGTGCTGTCCTCACTGGGCACCGGAGAAGTAATTTAACTTGCAACTTAAGCAAAGGCTGTCGGAGGCCCCTGAGCTCAGCTTGAAGGGAAAGGGGATATTTTTTCTTCTAGAGGAAGAAAACCCATTTTCCCATTGCACCTCCACCCCCTCCTCCTGTGCAGATGAGCTTAATTTTCTTCTCTTCCTAATGAAGATGGATAAAAGCCAAACTACATATTCAAGGGGGAGCCAGGCAGGGGAGCTGAGTGAGGGGGCGAGGGGGCAGAAACAGCTTCTCTCACGGAGAGGAAGTAATTAATTTTAAGAGAGAGCAGAGATAGGGAAGCCCTTGGTAGTAGAATGTTAAACTCCAAATGCAGATAGCTAAAAATTAAACCAGAACATGGAGAGTTTCTTTTGTTCATTCATTCACCCATTCATTCAACAAATATTTATTGAGCCCCTTACTGTGCACAGGCAGAGACCTCAAGTGTGCATCAGGAGCGGGCCCAGCTCTCCATAATCATAGCAGGGCTCAGGTAACTGGACTAGGGACAAGGAGAGTGTGGCATCTGGAAACTGCAGCCTCTTGTCACCAGGACAAAGAATTTGCAAAAGTACCACTAAATGTCTGAATATATTTACCTTTTGGATTTAGGATTAGTTGCTTAAATATCAGTAGCTGTTGACCCCCAGCTATGTCTGAGCAGCTTGTCTCATCATGGGTTAAATAATAATGTGGTCCATTTGCTCTTCCGTTCACTGATTGCATTGTTCTCTGATGGAGTTCTGTCCTCCATCCAAAACATTAGATTAGCCCCTCCCTTTCGGTGTTTGTTGTGATGTCACAGAATTGCCATAACAACAGACTATGATGTCAACAGAATGCCTGGCGCTGCTAAAAGGAATCACGTTAGTCAGAAAGGAGTCTGTCATCCTAAGACAAAAATGGAATAATCTTGAAAGCCAGAAGAACTGAAATTTGGTATCAAAAAGAACATCTTGGCAGTATAAGGTAACAGTGGGTCTGGAGCCTTGCTTTGCTAGAACACTTTACAAACAACCAAGGCACTTAATGCGATTGATTGGAGAGCCAGTGTGCTTGTTTGGAGGCAGGTGGATGGAAGAGATGACCTTCAGAGGCCCTGGCAATCCAAGGACCCTAAGTCATGGAAGGCATTAGAAGGGGACATTTGACCATGTTCGGCGTCCGGAGAGGTTAGGGGCATAAACGCCGATGCAGACCTCCTTGCCCTTGAGCAGACCTGACAGTCGCCAGCTGGAAATTATCATATCGCATCTGGGAAGATTTTAAGAAATAAATGCACAGTGGCCCCCTNAAAGGTAAAAGACAAGAGCTGGGTAGCCACGGAGGCTCCCCCTCTTTTCCTTAAAGATAATCAGCGCTCCGTCTGTTCTTTGTCTTCATCGGACAGCTTTCTTCACAAGTTCTCCCAAGTCCTTCCCTCTCCAGATCTCACTCGTCCGCTCCGGGATGTCAGAGGAGGTCACAGTGGTTGTCTTCAGTCCAGCGGGGGAGGACGACAAGGACTCTCCGCAGGCATAGCTGTTTTCTGGCTGGTTCCACTGGTGGTCCTTGTCCCCAAGCTCCTGTTGGACCCTCCCTACAGCAGACAGCAATCCAGGACATTCTTCTGCCCTTGGGGCCCTTGGCAAGCTCCCCAAGTACATGGGAAGTTCCAGACTCCCCAGTCCTGGCAAAGGAGGGGTTCATAACTTTCCACAATCCGCGTGAGTCCCCGCTGGCCCGTTACTGTCGGTCTAGGAGGGACAAGCAGCTGAGCCTCCCTGGGGGCACCGGGGCAGGCTTATGTCCTGGGCAGGTGAGGAGCAACCCTGCCCTAGAGCTTTACTGCCATCCCACCTTCCTCTGTACCCCCACCCCATGCCACCCCTTGAGGTGGAGCTCCTTCCTCCAGAAGCAGTCACTCAGGCTTCTGCTCTCCCACTCCCATTGATTTATTGCTCTCCTCTTCCCCAGACACAGCCTCTGCTTTGTAGACTCTTATCAGAGTCTAGCTGGCCAGTAAGGAGCGGGCGGGGAGAGGAGGGGCCATGGAGCACATGGAACCTGTTCGTGGGACCCAGTGAGAGGGATTTGAGGCTGAGCTCTTCTGCCTCTCTCATTCAACATCCCAAAGCAGACCACTGGCCTGCCTCTACAGCCACTCCATCAGACAGCCATTCATTTCCTGCTGGGTGTGAGGTGCTAGCCAGGGCCCAGTGATAAAGAAGGCCAGGCTGTAAGCAGTGTGTCTGTGGCTGTCCCTCCGCACCTCTGCACCTCGGCAGTACCCCTACCCCACATCACACACAGTCCCCAGACTTATGCCCACAGGGCTTATGAGTGAGCGGGTCTGTGGCTTTCATCCCTGTGTCCTTGCAGCAGGCTGGGCAGCTGAAATCACCCTGACTCATGAAGCTCTCTTCCCTTCTTTCCTAGAGACAAGGAGCTCAGGTTGGGCATATAGAAGGGACTGGGGACAACCAAGGAGATGGGAACGTTGTCTTGTCTCTCCTGTCACTGTAGCTGGGGCAGTGGACCTCAGCTTCCCTGATTCTGAGATGGGTCTTGCCTTCCTCCCAATGCGAGGACCAGAGACCACTTATGTGAGCTTGATTTATCCCTTAGTTCCGTAACCCGTCGTGGCATCATTACCTTTCTTCCTCTGCTGTCTAGTCTGGTGGGAAATTTATGTTTTCTCCTGAACAAGGCATCACTTATTACCATTGTTTCATTCTTAAAATGAGGAAACTAAGGCACAGAAGAGCTTGACCCTTGCAAATTGCCAGATTGGGAGCCAAAAAAGTATTTGTAGCTTTTGAGGGTGTGGAAGGAGGGAAAACAGCCCAGCTTCAGACAAGCACTTACTTTGTAAAATTCCTCCCTGCAGGGTGGGGTGGGGTCACTGCTCTCTGTGGGACACCAGACCCAAATTTGCTGAGCTAGGAATGAAGAGAGCTGGTTCCAGTGACCTTCCACAGGCCTGGAAGTGTGGACAGCTGGGCTGCCTCAGCCTCTGAAGGGTAGGGGGTTGGGACTGGGCTCAGAGCTGGGGGAGGAGGGTAATTAATTATTGCCCTGCCCCACTGTCTCTTGGGACTCTTTCCCTGTTGCTGACTGTCAGGAGAAAGCAACTTGGAGGCTGAGGGGAGGGGACCGGAGCCTTCATCCCGCTTCTATCTGGTTTAGCTGGGGGCCACTCAGGAGAAGGTTGAGAGAAGCAAAATATGGAGCTGGAGCCCCAGGCAGCTCCTTTTTCTCCTTCTTTCATTTCCCTTTCCTCTCCACAGGGAACAAAACAAAAACAGGAGGACAGGAGTGTGAGGAGCCCCAGGGAGCTGGGTTGGCCCAGCTCTCCAGGTTGGGGCAGGGAGGGTAAGGGAGAAATGCCTTCATCCTGCCCAGGACAACCTCTGGGCCCCAGAACCATAGTTCTTCACGCTTGAAGAGATGTCTGTGTTCAGATAGTTAAGGAATGGCTGTCCTAGGAATGACATTCAACAATTTATCCACCAGGAAGGACTCGGGCCTGGAGTCCTGGAGGGCCCTGTGGTGTGTCTGAATCACAGATTCGGGGAGGGCCCAGGCACCGGCCAGAGAAGGGGATGGGGGCACTCGAGCGGCCTGGTGGGACAGCTCTTTACCGTCCAACAAGGAAGAAGTTCCCCATTTTAATAACTGACATGGCTAGGCTGAATATCTACCCTGATTATCTTCATTTTTCAGAATACAAATGGAATTCATAAAACAGTCAGCTTAAAGATAAGACAGTCCATGCTAGGAAGAAGATCAGCGTGAAGATTCCCCATGAAGTTCCGCTGAGAGAGATTTCTATTCCCCCTGTCCACACACATTGCCACACACATGCATATACACATAACACTACACACATAAATACACGTTACACAGACACACACATAGACACATGTCTACACACATAGACACATGTCTACACACATTGACACGTACACACTTACATAGACACACACTACGCATACATATTACACATGCACACACATACTGCACACAATAGATATCCAATTGACACACACATATCACACATAACATATACGCACATACATATATACATACATGCTACACACAGACTATACACATACAATATACATATCACACATAGACACATACACATCAACATACACACATAAACACACATACTATATACATACCACTACACACACATAGACACACATACACACATTTACACACACATAGACACACATTTATACACACACACACACACACACACACACACACACACACACACGGAGCTGTTACCCTGACTAAAGACTGCACAGACCCTCCTGCTGCCTTAGGCTTCCTTCTCTTCTATTATAGGAGTAAAAGGGGCCTAGAGGCCCGGGGCAGGGGCTAGGAGATAACAGGCTGAGAGATAGGGAAGGATTTCCATACAGGATGGAAGGGAGGAAACCTGGACCTGGCCTCTGATTTTTGATTTCCATCCCTTGGCTCCTGAGCCAGCTCTTCTGCTTTCTGTCTGATGTGGCGGCCCGGCTCAGGGTGACCTTCCCCAGTATTCCATGACTGGCCATCGTGGGTAAGGAAATGTGTTTTGGCCCTGGGGGTGGAGACGTGTGTGTGAAGACAGGCAGAATTAGGCAGGAAAGACAGCAGCGTGGGTCTTAGCTCCTACACACTTAGTCCAGAAGCCTAGCGTTTTCAGATAGTCCAAGCTTGCCTGAGGGAGGATCCCCACCCTCTTCTTGCCCTTTTGGGAATTACTGTGGCCTGGGTGAGGCCAGGACAGAGAGGAGACGAGAGCAACTGCAAGTCCAAGGCTGGCAGCTGGGCCCCCCGAGTGCCAGCCGAACTGGTGTTTTGATCTGGAGACAGCAAATGGAAAGCAGACTACTATGTCTTTAGAGGTGCTCCGTCTCACTTGCAAATACCTCGAGTTGCCACCAGGGCCTGACTCACCAGGCCTTTTATCTGTGTGCAGCAGTAGTCGGACAGAGGGGCTCTGGCACAGAGACGTTGGCTTGGGGGGGAAGGGGGGTATGTTTTCCTAGGAATGACTGGGAGAGCTCCAGGAACCAGACACATCAGGATTGTTGGAACTGTAAACCGAGCTGGTTTTTAATTGGGACAGAATGCCGGAGCAGATAAAGTGCCTTGAAAATAATGATGAGACCCAGAGGGGGAGGGGGAGAGCAGGAGCCAAACCTCTCCCCACCTTCCCCTCCTCTGTTGGCAGCAGAAATCCTCCCTGGAGTGGGGACAGTTTTGGCTTGGAATTGGCTAGCTGGAAGGAAGTGGGAGGGATGGGCCGTAGGCAGCCCTCCTTCCCACTCCCCTCGCTGTCCCCTCTCCATCTAACGAGCTGTAATGCCAGAAGCCAAAGCGTTCTCAGGCCGGGGAAGCCTGGCCAGGGCTACTTCTGTGTCGGCAGATTCTCAGGAGCTATGGAAATGAAGCAGCTTGGTGTATGGCAGATAACCAAGAGGGGTTCAGGGGTGGCAGGGTTGAGTGTCTTTCTCTACTTGTTTAATATTTATCACAGTGGGAGCTCTGGGTGTCCAGCTTGGGTGTGCGTGTGTACGTGCACGTGCATGTGCAAACATGCATGCCTGAAAAGGGTCGTGAAGACGCAGGTTGAATTTGCTCCTTTGACTGCATACGGCTAGATATCACTGCAGACAGATGCTCATTCTCAGGGAGGATATGCTTGGTGAGGAATCAGTATACAGTTATCTCTGCAGTGAGGCTATCACTAGGACTTAGAAGCTGAGAGTGTCTCTTGAACTGTAGAAAAGCCCCAACTAGATGGAGAGGCAAATGCCTGGAAAGCAGAGAGGAGCTGCCTCTTTTCTTTGTCATTTATCGGTCTTGGCACTTCTGGAATGCCAGCCCCTTCCTGCCCTGCCCACCCCTTGCCCCATACACAGCCTTTTTAAGCCTGACACCGTGTGATTTCATTTTCTAGCTCCAGCACCTGGCATATTTCTTGATTTGTTTTTAAGCAAAATGATCATAACCATTATCTCTAATGCATAAAACATTTCACATGTCACATTTTCGAAGTTTACAGCTATTATTTCATATAGAATTAGAAGGTTTCTCATGTGCCCATGGGAAAACTAAAGGCCAAAGAGGTCAAATCAAAGTGCTAATTCAGGTTGAATCTCGGACGGAAATCTGGTCCTGCCCCTTCTCTCTCCGCTGATGGCATTACCATCGGGGCCACCTTTGTAGGTACAGTGGGCAAGGTGAACACCTAGTGGGCATCCTAGGAGTGCAGCGATGTTCCTGCCTCCATCCCCAATTCTCCTTTACTGCCTGAGACTCTCCCTTTCCTTGGGTGGCATTTGAGAGGTACATTTGGAGATGTATTCATAACCATTTGTCCTTGGGAAATGATGTCCCTTTGTCCCAGAGAATGGAAACCTCCCATTCTATGCAATTTAGTGGCCGAAGAAAAGAACCCCAGCTAGGCGTTTTGGGTGTGGTGTGTGGACGTCACCCTGAGGATTTCAGGGCTCTCCACAGGCAGGGCAAACCCTTGAGCCTTCATTCCTACTCCCTGTGCTGTCCTCACTGGGCACCGGAGAAGTAATTTAACTTGCAACTTAAGCAAAGGCTGTCGGAGGCCCCTGAGCTCAGCTTGAAGGGAAAGGGGATATTTTTTCTTCTAGAGGAAGAAAACCCATTTTCCCATTGCACCTCCACCCCCTCCTCCTGTGCAGATGAGCTTAATTTTCTTCTCTTCCTAATGAAGATGGATAAAAGCCAAACTACATATTCAAGGGGGAGCCAGGCAGGGGAGCTGAGTGAGGGGGCGAGGGGGCAGAAACAGCTTCTCTCACGGAGAGGAAGTAATTAATTTTAAGAGAGAGCAGAGATAGGGAAGCCCTTGGTAATAGAATGTTAAACTCCAAATGCAGATAGCTAAAAATTAAACCAGAACATGGAGAGTTTCTTTTGTTCATTCATTCACCCATTCATTCAACAAATATTTATTGAGCCCCT
>NW_017731484.1:1698077-1699030 GCF_001890085.2 Hipposideros armiger | reverse complement strand
CGGCAGCAACAGCAGTGAATCCGGAGCTTCATTTAACCCTTGTGCCCACAGGATCAGAACGGCTTCTGGGAAGCAAGTTGACTTCAGCTCAAGGGCCTGTGTTCCGGGCTGGGAGTCGGGAGGCAGGGAGGACTGTCTGTCTCCCGCAGGTCGGCTGGCTGAGTTTCTGCCGTGCAGATGGGCATGTAGCCCCAGACTCCTCCGCCCGCCCAGCGGCTCTGTGTCCTTAGCTCAGTGAGGTCGCACTACCTGGAAGTTGTACACCTGCTCCATGAATGCCTGTCTCTCCATCTCAGCATTTTCTCTTTGGGGAGGTGGACTGGGAGGATTATCATCCCCTGCGCGCTTATTCTGCCTCCAGCGCTCTGACTGGCTGAATGCTGGGGAGCCACAGGCCCCCTAGGGCTCCTTGACACCCCTTCCCTCATGCTGGAGCCCGGAGGAGGGGGGCCCAGCAGTGTCTGGAGCTTGGCCAGGGCCCTGCGCGGGATCGGAGGACTTACTGCTCAGAGGGATGGTAGGAGCAGGGTGGCTGGCGGGTCCTCCTAGGCTGCCGAACAGAGCTGCCAAAAAGATGTTGAAGTTTCGGGCTGATCACCGGGTCAGGTAGGGATTTCTTCAATGGACATATAAGCCAAGTGAAGTGAGAGCAGGCGGTGTTGGCAGCTCCTTGGATCTGGGGCTTCAGAGTAAGGGGCCTGCCTGACCTGATCTGGAGGAGGAAGAATAGTTAGGTCAGTGGTTGCTGCATTGCAGTGCTTGTCAAGGGGAAGCTATTTTGAAATTGGTAGCGCCGGGATAGAGAGAGGACGTCATTTGTAGGGGTTGCTGGGTAAGAAAGGCTGGGTCAGGGAGAAATTCTCCGTGCCCTGGAAGATGTGTGCTGGCTGATAGCAGACTGTATATGTCCTCTCTCTCTCTCTCTCTCTCTCTCTCTCTCTCTCTCTCTCTCT
>NW_017731484.1:1694415-1695162 GCF_001890085.2 Hipposideros armiger | reverse complement strand
CTCATTATAGGATCTTCAACAGCATCCTTGGCCTGTACCCATTAGATGCCAGTAACCCCCACCCCGTGACAACCCAAAATGTCTCTAGACATTGTCAAATGTCCCCTATGGAACAAAATTGCCCCACCCTCATTGAGAACCACTGATCTAGGGGGACAGCAAAAGACGAATAACTTCATGAAAGACATGGCAGCTGAGAGCTCAGAAAGGGAGGAGGAAGGAAGAGGGTCTCAGGAGGAAGAAATAATCCAGAGAAGAATGTTGCAGAGAGGTTGAGTAGGAAGTCTTACTTAGATGAAAGGATCCATGGGGTTTAACAACGTTGGCGTATCTGGACACCTGACAAGGGCAGTTCCAGTGGTATGATGACGGCAGAAGACAAGCCAGCGAGGGCTAAAGAGGAAGTGTGAGGGGAGGTGGAGAAACACTGAAGCGTGGAAACTGCTCTTCTAAGAAATTAGATAATCAGTGGTGGTCTAGTCATGCAATGGAGTACTGTCCAAAAATTAAACGGACTGGAGCCCTATGTATTAATAAGGATAGATCTTGAAAATAGGTTAGGTAAAAAGCAAGTTGCAAAATATGAAAAGTATGCTATCATTTATGTAAAGTGTATAAACAATGAAAAAACAATATTACATTTTTATAGATAAATACGCAGTACAAGCATATCACCATGGACAGGCAGACTAATTTTGGGTCAGTGGTTGGCTCTAAGGAGAAAGAAAAGGTAATGAGGTTGGAGAG
>NW_017731484.1:1692300-1693675 GCF_001890085.2 Hipposideros armiger | reverse complement strand
AAAAATATTTTTAAAGAAACTTGACTGTTAAGGGAAATGAGGGGTGAATGAAACCTAGAAGATCTTGCATAAGATGGAAGTAGGTTTTCTTTGTTCATTTTGTTTTGTTTCAAGATGTTAGAGGCAGGAGGAGAAAGACCCAGTGGATAGGTTCAGGAGAAAGAGGATAGCCAATGAATCACGTTTCTGTGGAGACAGGAGTCAGATGCAGAACTGCTGTTAGCTTACACAAGGAAGGGGCTGTCTTCCTGAGCGGGCTCAGCTTTTGCAGGGAAGTAGGAGGTAGGGTTTTTGGCTGAGAGGAGTGGGGTGGGTGAAGAGGCATTGGGGGGCTTGAGAATATTCCCCAGATTTGGCGAATAGCAATAGTGGTCAACAGGAGACAGATAAAATACTGCCTGATAATGTTGAAAGGTCATCTGAGGTCATAGACTGAATCTGTGTGGCTCTAATCCCCAGGTGTGTGGATTTCCTCCAGCAATGCTCATAGCCTGGCTGCGGAAGCAGGGAAGGCAGGTGGTTAGATTGACCTAAGGCAGAGGGTTGCTGAGAAGCAGTGGCAGAAAGATAAGGAGGCTAGAGTATTGAGGGAGTAGCAGGAGAATAGTTGAGGTGGTGAAATACAGGGAGCAGCTTCTAGGCTGTGAGAGGAGATGAAACTATGACAGGTGATGGAGTGAGAGGAAAGGAAAGAATTTGGGGACTTTCTTTCTCAAGAGGGACCTGCCTTAGGTCGGTGGATGACTTCTTCAGGTGGCTAATTTCAGCCATTATATGTGGGTTTTTACTAGAAAAGTTCGGAAAATTTTATTTCCTAGTTTTGGGGGGTACTTTATAATAAAGACCAATTTCTTCTTTCCTTCCTTCTACAAGTATTTACTATTGCTTATTATAGCCAGATACCTTGCTAGGCTCTGGTAATAAAGAGATAAACAAGACAGAAGTTCCTCCCTATAAAGAGCTCACAGTCTAGTGAAGGAGACGGAAGGCTAATATTGCAGTGCGACAAGTTTTAGATTGTCAGAATGGGCAAAGAGCAGGGGGCAGCTGACTGCTGTGGGGGATCAGGGAGGTTTTGTGGAGTAGACTTGAAAGGATGAGTTGGGATTTGTAGAAGGGAGATGGGGTTCCCCTACCCCTCCATGGGAGAGCAAGTCAGCAAAGGCATTGTGGGTGGGAGAGAAGCACAGGAATTAGGCAGACCTGCCCTTGTGTGCCACGCTGAGGAATTTGAATTCTCTTCTAAGTGATGAACATTAGTAAGAAATTTTAAGCAAGAGAGTGACATGATTATATTGTGTTTTAGAAAGAGAATCTTAGTTCGCAGCAGAAGATAGACAGCAAGAAGAGATAACGACCTGTGAGGCAACAAGTG
>NW_017731484.1:1632889-1691115 GCF_001890085.2 Hipposideros armiger | reverse complement strand
GGGTGGGTACTTTGATTAATCTGGGATTTTGAGTTTTAGAGAAGATTGAACAGAAAGACCACGGATGGGGTGTTTGAGAGTGCAGTTGATCTACTCTACCATGGGGTGTCTGTCAACTTTGTAGGGAAATATCTAAAATCACGAAGTGGCTGATGGATCCAGGGGAAAAAAAGGGAAGAAAAAAGGGATCCCAGTGGAGTAGAAAAACGTGTGCAGTTCATGAACAGAGTGAGACAGCTCAAAGGATAGAATGTTGTGATCAGATAATGGGAATGTTAAAACTGAAGATGTTAGCGGTACAGGGGGCTTAGGAGCTGAGGTGTGGCCATGGGAGTCAGTTGCTGGGGTGGCAGTGGGGGATTTTAGAGTTGAGGACATCAAGGTGATATAAAATTAGGGCATTGGATGCGTCATCTTCAAGAACAGTGCCGCAGTGATGGCAAGACTTAGAATGAAGAAGATGACTGACTGACAGAATCATCTAGAAGCTGATAGTGATGAAAAGGGCTAAATGGTGGAAGATGAGTGGTGCTGCAGGAAAGAGAGATTGTTGCCAGAATGTGCAAGAATGACAGTGTCCACATGGCAGTAAGGAGCTAGGAGAACACTTGTGTAGATGTTCCCAGCTCTGTGGTGTGTTGGACATTTGAGAATGAACAGGACGCTGAGAGGATGGTGATTTACTTGCAGTTGAAAGGGTTCTCGTAAGCGTTATGAAAGAGGTAGGGAGGAAGGACAGTGGAGGAAGGGCGAGCCAGGAGTGAAATGAAAAATCTTAGTTTCTCCTCAAGAAAACCCCAAAAAACCCCGCCACATCAGACAGGCAGGACTAATTATTTTGAGCCCTATTTTAGAAATAAGAAAAAGAGCCAATGACTTGAAAGGTTGTGCCCTTGAGTGAGTAACAGATCCAAGATTCACACGTGGGCCTTTCAGCGTGAGGGCACCTGGGGGTAGCCCTGGAGAGACATAGCTGCTCCCCTGGCCCGTGGAACTAGAGGAAAGAAGTCAGGCCTGCTCCTCTCTGTGCCTCCCTAGGCCACCCGGACCTCCCGCAAGGCCATCGCCTTTGGCAAACGCTCACACTCCATGAAGCGGAACCCCAATGCACCTGTCACCAAGGCAGGCTGGCTCTTCAAACAGGTGAGGCCTCCTCTGCCATTCTGGCCACCATGCCCAGTGCTTTCTCCTCATAGCACTGTATCCTCTGTGGTTATCATAGTCCATGTCTATTTTGTGATGTCCTCCCATGTCCTAATTTGATATATCTCTGTGAATGAGTCTCCTAATTATATGAAGGCCTAGAGAAGTCAGTTATCTTCCCCAAATGTCCCAGAACAATTCGTGTCATACTTGGGAATCCATCTAGATCTCCTGATGGGCAGATACAATGACTGTGAAATATGCTAGGTCATCTACCGTATTGGAGATGGCTCCAACCCCCTGGCTCATCCTCAGCGGGTCCCTCTTGCTATGGAAACGGGGATTGGGGGTGTCCTTTAAGTCTGGGGTCCAGCAATTCTCCCCATTGCCCTTGCCATTGTCCCTGCCTCCCTCTGATCACTCATTCTCTCATTTCTCATCCCTTTTATTTCCTCTGGGGGAGGCACGGAGGCCTAGGATGACAGAACTGGAGGTCACAGGCAATATTCCAATGTCAGGTCCCTGCATCTGGGGTCTCAAGCGGGTTGCTGCCCCTTGCTAGTGGCCGAGCTGCAACCAGAGGAAGGGTGTAGCACTCTTCCCGCCATGCCCCCCTTCTCCCCATGCACAGCTCACAGCTCCTTCTGTCTGTCTCTCTATGCGCCCCCCGCAGGCCAGCTCCGGGGTGAAGCAGTGGAACAAGCGCTGGTTCGTCCTGGTGGATCGCTGCCTCTTCTACTATAAAGGTGAGATTGCCCCTAGGCCTGCGGGGGCCGCGGGAAGCCAGGGCCCACCACTCTTCCATTCTGCCAGGTGACTGGGCTGTGCTTTGAATGGAAGTTGGGGTGGGGAACATCTCTCCCCGCTGCAGTCTCTGTCATCAGTGGGATGTCACAGTAGGATAAAGACAAACCTCATTGCTCACTTACGCATTCACATTCAGTATTTACCGAGTGCTTACTGGGTTTCAGGCAGAGTTCTAGGCCCTGACTGGTGACACAGGGGCTGAACAGGACAGTCATATGACAGATGGTGTGGTGAGTTCCAGGGGGCAGTGAGGAGGAAATGGAGGAAGAGAGGAAGGTCCTTAGTTACTACTAGCAGGTCACCTGCTAACTGGAGCTTGCATGCTGATCTTCCTCTGTCTCGTGGAAAGCACAATCCAATACGTGAAGTCAGCCATTTTTGTCCATTTTGGTCACTGCTGTATGCACAGCACCTACAACAGTGCTTGCCATACAACAGTAGGTGCTCCACCAGTGCGGAATAAATGAATATCCCCAGCTTCTGCTCTCTCTGCCCCACTCAACACTCATTCCTGAACCTCTCAAAAAAAAAAAAAAAAAAAAGGAGGGCCTAGATCTGCCAGCTTTGGTGCAGCAGTCTTTTAGGAAGGTATTTTAAAAATACTGTATAGGGCCAGCCGAGTGGCTCAGTTGGTTCAGCAACAGCGGTTCGATGCCCGGCCTGAGCTGAGCTGCCGCTGAGCTGCCAACAGGTGGTAGGATGGCTGAGCTAAGAAAAAAAAAAAATACTGTCTATGCAGCAGCATTGTGTCAAGGAGGGTCTGAAGGGATCGAGTGAGGGTGATGACAGTGGTGGTCCTGTCACACTGATGCAGGACCCTGGGAAGAGAAGGGTGAAATGATTTTGCAGTAGGAGAGGCAATTCCCTTTTCCTCTGTGCCCTTTCATGCCCCAGAAATGGCAGAGCCCTGACTTCTGCAGGCCTCCTGGGAGCAATTCAGTGAATCATTAACTTTGGCAAACAAAGGTTGTACCCAGTGTCCCACCACGGCGCTGCTGTCCCTGTGCCCTGAGCTGCTACCACCTGAGCCCTGAGGAGAGAAATCAGGGAGGGGCCATGTATACAGAGTCCAGTCACAGAGGAAACCCTAACATTGGGGCAGAAGAATCTATCCAGCCTGGCCCCCCAGGGTAGAGGGCTGCCCTGGAACCAGAGTGTGAATAAAGCTGGGGGAAAGCCAGGCTCGCTGCAGAGGAGAGATTCTGGGCCTGGTGTGAGGACAACCTTAAAAAACAGTGCACTTCAAGGTACACTGCGATAGGGGTCACTATCCACCGAGAGACGCTCTCAGTAGACCCCCTAAACACAGTCCTGGACAGGACCAGGCAGAGGGCCTGTCTGCTCTAGGGGCTGACAGCCCCTGCTTTCCCGAAGAAGTCCTGGATCCCCAGCCTGACTTCCTCCTGCTCCTTTGGCTCAGCTCTCCTCTGGGTACCATGCTGAGGCCTGCATAGGAAGCTGGTCGTTGGCCCACGTACGAGGTATGATCGAAAAATACTATGAATGTTTAAATTTAAAAAATGAATTACAGTAAAAGACACATTGCCATTAATCTCCCTCAAAATACTCCCCCTCGCTTTGAACACACTTACCCCATCGTTCGTGCCACTTTGTGAAGCAGTTCTGGAAGTCCTTTTTTGTGTCTTTCCTTCATCCTCCATCATGACAACACTCCATGTCACACATTGCTTTTGGTATATGGCAATTTCTGTCAAATAGAAACATGACGACGTGTCCTCATCCACCTTATTCACCGGATCTGGCACCGTGCGACTTCTGGCTCTTCCCCAAAGTCAAAATGACCATGAAAGGAAAATGTTTTGAATCGATTCAGGACATCGAGGCAGCCACAACAACACAACTGAAGACACTCACGGAAGAGGACTTCCAGAACTGCTTCAGAAAGTGGCAAGAATGATGGGATAGGTGTGTTCAAAATGAGGGGGTGTATTTTGAGGGGGATTAATGGCAATGTGTCTTTTACTGTAATAAATTTTTTATTTAAACATTCACCAGTTTTTTTTTTTATCACACCTTGTGTCTTGTGCAAGTGATGAGTAAGAGGAGAAGGGGAACTAGTTTATAATCCCTAAGATATTGCTTCTGATCCCTGTCTGAGGGTTTTACAGAGTTTCCAGCTCAGGGAATAAGGAGCTATCGGGGCAAGTGGGGGAGGGTTTTGCCATGGCCTCAGAGTTGCCCCCCACCTGTCTCACAGAATACGCCCACCCTTTCTGGCCTCTTACCGACAGCTGGGGACTCAACTAATCCATCAGGCTCCTTTGGAGATCCAGGATGAATTATGTAATAGCCTGATTGTTAACCTGATCCAGGGACCAAAGGACCAGGAGGCCATGCAGGGGCGAGTCTTCCTGTGGAGAATGGGGACTGTAAAGGGGAGGGGCCTGCGTCAGGAGGGGACAAAGCACGCTGCTGGGTGCCTGGCAGAACCTTAGAAACAGTTACCTAGAGGAGCCAAAACTGAAGATGGGACTTTCCACTCTACCACGCCCTATCCCATTATTATCCTGTTACACGTATAGCCGTTGGAATAGTCGAAAGGCACTACCCATAGGACAGCGGTTAAGAATGATATTATAATAGCTTGGGAGTCAGACTCCTTGGGCTCAAAGACCAATCCACCACTTTCTACTTAAGTAACCGTGGATGAATTACTTAGCCTCTCTGTGTCTCAGCCTCCTGCCCTATAAAATGGGGTACTAACAGAATCTGTTCATAGGATCGTTGGGAGGGTTAAATCCATGAAGACATTGCACTAGAACAGTGCCCAACATAGATGGAACTCTCTAAAACGTTAGCTCGAATTGATTTGCCTCCTTGTGTACTAGAATGTCAGCCCCCTAAGGATGGGACTACTTCCCTCTCACCCACCTCTGTAGTCCCTGTGTCTACAGCATGTCTGCAGAGCTTCCATGCAGCCCAGCGCTCCAACTCCAGAGAGCATGCCTCTCGGGGCTGTGCACAGCACAACCCGTGTGGTGGTATGTGGTGGCCCTGAGCGCCTGTCACACAGTAGAGGAGCAACAGACACGCATGGCTTGTTGCTATTTATCATAATAGGGCCGATGTTCTCCTCTCTCTTCGCCCCGCACATGCACACATTTGTGCACACACGTCTCACCCGTGCCCCTGTTTCCCAACAGATGAGAAGGAGGAGAACATCCTGGGCAGCATCCCCCTCCTGAGCTTCCGGGTGGCCGCAGTGCAGCCCTCAGACAACATCAGCCGAAAGCACACCTTTAAGGTCAGTTGGCCCTCCTCTCCCAGGTCAGATGGGGGAGGGAGGCCTGTTCCTCTAGAGCATAGGGGAATAGAGAAGCGTCAAGAGCCTCCTCCCAAAGGAGTCTCAAGTGGTAGCGGGGAGAGGGAGTTGGCGGCGGCCCCGGGACTCAGTGCAGGCTGTTATGAGGCGGAGGCAAGGCCGTGCTGGGACCCCGTCTTCTTTCCTCAGGGGTCGGGTGGGTGGTGCTCCCTAGGGTGGGCCAGTAGAGATGTGCTTCAGTGGTACCACAGTTGTTCTCAGGGGAAGAGGGAGACGAGTGTATCAGCCCTAGTAGGATAAAGATCAATAAATATAGCCCAGCTGTGTCCTGAGCCCCCGGATCCTCTGCCCAGTGGCCTGGCGCCTGGAACCCGAGAGACACCCCTTCCGCTGAGGCAGGAGCTACGGGCTGCGGGTGGAGGGGTTGTGAGATCCTTTCTGGAAAGTCTCTTCCCCACTTTGGGCCCAGGGAACTAGATCAACAGTCAAATTTCAATCTTTAGAGAAAATCAGTTGAGTCTCATTGTAATCAAGAGAAGCAAACTTCATGTAGACCATGCGAGCGAACAAGTATGCAGGAAGATGGGCCTCGCAGGCTTGCTCTCCCTCAGAACCCCTGGGGAGCCACCCATGAAAGGCTGCAGCTGGTTCATCCTAGGCGGTGTTTTTCCACATTTAAAAATTCATGACCCATTGAAAACAATAAAAATCCCCGGCCCTTTTTGTATTTTATGATGTAAAGGCCCTAGGTTTCTTTTCATTTTCCAATATGAAATTACCATGCTTGGTACAAAGCCCTCTCTCTCCCCAGTTGAGAAGTGCTGTCTGAGGCCCCGAAAACCTAAAGCTATGGTGTTAGATGCTAGGGTCTGCAGGTCATACCAAGGCAGTGTCTGAGCCCCTTTCTGTCCTTCGGACTCTGGTCACCTGGCCGTAGAGAAGACTTCTTTAGCACGTAATTAGTTTCCAGCCTCCCTGGACCCTGTGTGCCAGAGGTGTGAACAGAATGAACAATTAATAAAACTCTGGCTCCAGGGAGCTGGGTTCTAACTGGGAAATAGGAACAGGCTGTTTAACCAACAACAAACAGTCCTGCTATACACAGACGCGCACACACACACACCCACACAATCAGACAGCCTGTCTCACCCTCCCTCCCAGACCTGTGCACACACACATGCACACACTTTGCTAGGAGCTCAGCAGGCACGCTCAGCATCCCGATGACTGACATGCACCCCCCCCCCAAAACCTCAGACCTCACTTCTGTTCCCATCAGCTCTTCTCCTCCTTCCCCATCCCCCAAAGGCGTGCACAGCCACTTTAAACCCAATTCGGGGGACTGTGCTCAGTGGCCACAAAGGATTCCAGTTGTGGCTGATGAGAGGCCCTTCCCCAGGGAAAGGGGGGGAGCTGAGACAGATGGGAGGCTTGCTCTGCTGTGGCCACCGAGTGAAGCTCTTGGGTGGCTGATATTGAGCCAGGGCTGTCCCTGCCCCTCCTACTGCCAAATGCCTTAACCTCGTCCTATCCCAGCCCTGCGGGAACTCAGTGGACTGCACCCCACTGGGGCACCACTCTCAATTCTCTGGTCCCCTTTTCTGGCCCCAGGCTGGTGTCACCTCCCGTTCCCCTTCAGCTGCCCTTCTTCTCTGGGCCCTCTGTCTTGCCCTGTTGCCAGCAGTTGTTCCCAGGCCTTTGCTCCCTCCTTGTTTCCCTGTGGGCATGTTGTGTTCTCCAGCTTGACCGTGAGGTCTTCAAGTGCAAAGAGTATGTGTGCTTTCCTTGTGACTGGTGCCCAGAGCAGAGCTCTGCACTCACAGAAGGCTCACTAGATGCTTAGCACGTTAACTCCTTTGCTGCCCACTCCTGACAGCCCCAGGACACACCCGTGAGCCCCCTCTGTGTCTCTCTGCCCTCGATGATAACCCTGTGCTCTCCACCCCAGAGGGCTTGCCTGGACCCCTGGTCTCCACATCCCTGTGTGTAGTTTCAACTCCCAGACACCTCCTCACAGCTTCACTGGCTTTTCCTCAGCACCCCCCTGCCTCTGCTGACATGCTGGGCCCCCTGCTGGAGGGTGGGGACCCGCAGGATCCAGAGGAAGGAGGCCCATTTCTGCCCCTAGAGGAGGATGCACCCTCACTGGGTAAGGGCTCCTGACGGAAAGAAATCCTGTGCAGAGGAAAGGGGCTGCCGTGGGCCCGCTGGGAAAGCATTTGGAGGGTGTGGATTTGACATTGCTGCTAAGGAGAGCCCTGGGGCTTTGTCAGAGGAGCTCTGTCTTCTCTCCTTCTCATTCCCAGAGATGCAGGATTTAACACCCAGGGGTTCAGAGGCCAAAGTGAGGTCCCCATCTGAGACTCTTAATCGCTTTTGGGTCTCTCATGCTGAGTGGGATAAAGAAGGCCACCTGCTTTTTCTGGGAGATTGAAGGTCTCACCTCGGAGTATGCTAAGGTCCCAGAAAGAAGCTACCTCTGGAGCACCTTGTCCTGGCAGCTTTTTGAATTTTGAGTTTCACCAGGTAGACCCATCCCTATTCAGCAGATGCATCATTTAAGGCCAAAGTTGGTTAGGAACAGGGCTGGGGTTAGCACCGGGATGCTCTGACTTCTCTCCACCGCCAGCCCAAATTCCCTTGGTACAAGCCCTTCACTCCCCCTCCTGGTGGGTTGAACTGGGGACTTTGTTGGGTACTGTCTTCCCAATGGTTGACACCAAGTGGAGGGGGATGGTTTGAATAGCTCCCCACTTCTGTCTGTTCCTTAACATTCCTGCCACGTCGTCTTCTGTCTCGTCCTTTGGTGTTTGGTTGACCTGTTCTCTGCTTTTCCTCCTACTGACCGCGTGAGGACCCCCTCCTCTGGACAGGAGCTCTCTTCTGGGTTCCCGCCTGCCGCACCTGCTCGCAGCCGCCGACTAGGTAGCGTGCTCTGTCTGTCTGTGCATGCCCCTTGCATGCCACGGAGAGAGGCCTGGCTGTCTCTGCACGGAAGAGACAATGCTAGCTTCTCAGAGGCCAAGAGACTGGCGTGTGCTAGGGCGCATCTCTCCCAGACGTTGGGTAATTGTCCTTCAAATCAAAGATGTAATAGGAGAGTGGGCATGATGGTTGTCCCCCCTGCTTATAATCACCTCAGGTGGGACAGGTGAGCTTACCTGGGCTCCCCAGGGCGTCCAGAGAGCTAGCCAAGGCAGGCATGTGGACGCCAGCTGGAGCACTTGGGATAGCTGTGGGCCACCCTCCTCACCTGCTCCTGAGCTCTATGTGGGAAAAAGAGCCGCCGATGAAGGGAATGGCCTTCCTGACCACCCACTCTGTGGCGTGGGTGTCTTCTCCCTACAGGTGACTGTGTGCTGGGTGGACGAGGCCGGGGCCGGTTCCACGTACTGCCTCCCCCCACAGGCCGAGCATGCTGGGGTCCGCACCTACTTCTTCAGTGCTGAGAGCCCCGAGGAGCAGGAGGCCTGGATCCAGGCCATGGGGGAGGCTGCCCGAGTACAGATCCCCCCAGCCCAGAAGTCTGTACCCCAAGCTGTGCGTCACAAGTGAGTGCCAGAGTACGGGGCCTGGGCATGGGGAGTGCTAGCGAAAGAGGAAGAGAGGACGTGCCCCATTCTGTGCTATCATGGAGCCCAGCGTGCTGGCTTGAATCTCTGAGAACAGGTGAACTGTCTCCTTGCATCCCAGCAGGGTGCCTGGTTGAGTGATTTCGGAGCTCACAGTCTCTTCCCCTGACCTGCTGCTCCTCTTCTGTCTGAGCTGGCGGAGGCCAAGCGAGAAGCCAGATTGCACTGGGACCAAGAGCCAAAGACCAGGGTCCTTTACTCATTTGTTCTTGGCTGTGCATGTTAAGCACACAGCCTTTGGAGGAAGGTGGATTCAGGTTTGAATCCCAACTTGGCCACTTGCCCCCAGTGCGACCTCAGTGTAAGTTACTTAATCTATGTGAACCGGAGTTTCCTTTCCTCAAAGACGGCAATTATAATCCCACCTCACAGGCTGTTGTGAGGACTGAGCAGTATATAAAATACATGGCGGCTCCCATGACTCCCTCATCTGCTGTCTCAGCGCCTGTTTGTACTTGAACTGGCTGTTGAGTCCTGAGTGAGATGTTAATGGGGATCCAGGAGGTATTACAGTATCGTGTCCAAGTCTATTCACATGTCTTAGAAATGTGTACCGAGCAATGTCTCAACGAGGACGCTTGAATGTGTTGAATTTGGGGAGCTACAGAAAGAACATTGTCACGAGACGCCAAATCTTTGCTTCAACCAAGGGGCGTACGCCCTGGAGGTTACTCGTGTTTTTCCTTATACATTTCCTACAAATAGAAATGTGTAAGGCACTTTAGCAGGTGCTAGGAAAATAAGGAAAATTCTGACATGCTCCTGCTTCGTGGAGCTTATATTCTAACAAAAAATCAGTCCTGGGAAAAGCTTGTTTCTGAGAAGGGAACTAGCATGTTTCTATGGCTGTGAAGTCTGAGGCAACAACTTCTGCCATGGTGCCTGCCATGTTTGATCTCAGACCAGCCCTATGAAAGGAGGCATTGTCATCCCCATCCTGCCATCAAGGAG
This sequence comes from Hipposideros armiger, assembly GCF_001890085.2. Taxonomy (NCBI): domain Eukaryota; kingdom Metazoa; phylum Chordata; class Mammalia; order Chiroptera; family Hipposideridae; genus Hipposideros; species Hipposideros armiger. Next base: position 1,681,299 of record NW_017731484.1, on the reverse strand, counting down.
CCCAAGGCTTATGGAAGTTGAGGAACGTTCTATAGGAGAGAAAGCTGACCTATAAGAAGCCTCTGTAGCCGGGTCATTGGTGCCGTGAAACTTCAGTATAGTGTATGCCAAGTTTGGGGGCTAAACCAGGGATAGACGACAGAGGAGACCAAGTCTTGGGCATAGCTTGAAGGCTGGGCTCAAGGCAGGTTGGCAGAAGGGAGTAGAGAGAGACCCATGGGAGAAGACCCGGAGGGTAGAATAAGCACAGATGCATAGGCAGGATTGGATGATTTTTTATAAGTAGGAAGCAGAATAGTAATTTGTTGAATTTTGTTCCCATCGCTACCTTCCTGCCTATCCTTCTCCACTCCATTTCTCCTTCCCAGTCTCCCACCCCCCACCAAACTCCATGCTGGGCTGCAGTCACTTACAACGTCTCCCTTGGCACCCTGCAGCCATGAGAAACCAGATTCAGAGAATATCCCACCCAGCAAACACCACCACCAGCCACCGCACAACAGTCTCCCCAAGCCTGAGCCAGAGGCCAAGACTCGAGGGGAGGGTGATGGCCGAGGCTGTGAGAAGGCAGAGAGGAGGCCAGAGAGGCCTGAAGTCCAGAGTGAGCCTCTGGTGAAAGCCAATGGCATCCAAGCTGGGCTGGAACCAGTCTCAGAACCCGGCAGCCCTTACCCAGAGGGCCCAAGGGTCCCACGGGGCGGGGAACGGCCCAGCCAGCCCAACGGCTGGCAGTATAGCTCCCCAAGCCGGCCAGGGAGCACAGCTTTCCAGCCTCAGGACTCAGAGAGTGGGGAACACCGGCGGAGCTTATCCTCACACGCCAACCCTGACAAGATCGCCCAGCGCAAGAGCTCCATGAACCAGCTTCAGCAGTGGGTAAACCTGCGCCGGGGGGTGCCCCCACCTGAAGACCTTCGGAGGTGAGGCCTGTTGGGGGATGGGGGTGGAGCTGGGATGCTGTCATGGCTAGGGGGCAAGGGCTGGGGGAGGAACGTGAGAGGCATCCCCTGTTGGAAACCTTCTGGAAGCCAGGCTGAGTTGGGAAACAAAACTCCAGAATTCCCAACTCACCCAAATCCCTGCCCCATGGCTCCCTCTGTCCTTGATTTTGCTCTCTACTTCCTTCAGAGGAAGGGACAAAGCACCCAGGGCCTCTCCACAGGGTGTTGGGTGGCCCAGGAAACAGGCCGACAGTGGTAGGGAGGAGCCTTAAAGTTGCTCCAATCTGACATCCATCTGCTTGAGCTTCCGACCCTCTTACAACATCCTCTGTTCCAGTGGTTCTACCAACAGGAGACTCACTAACCACCAAGCCAATTCACTCCATTTTTAAGCAGCTCTAATTATTTGAAAGCCAGTGTTTATAAACAGTTTTAAAAAGAAAAGTAACAAAATGTTGCCACTCATTGACCCTACTTCTGCCCTCTAGAACAATTGACTTCTTTAGTGACAAAGGTTTGAAGACATTGGTTGGGTCTGATCATCAGGGCAAATGGAGCTGCTTTGGGCAGCTTGGGGCTGTAGGTGACAGACTCAGGAGGGCTGCTCACTGCTGGTGGTCTGGCGCCTGGGGCCTCCGGCCTGCCCTAGGGAGAGCGCCTCACTTGGCATGAGTCCCATAAAATCCAGGAAGCTGCCCTTTGTCCCTCCTCTGTCCCTCTCCTCCAGGTGAAAAAAACAGAAGCTTTTTCTTCTGTTTGCCTTTCTGGACAGGATCTGATAAATTGGTTCACACTGAGATAGTGATGGCTAATAAGGCTTAAAGTTTCTCCCCAGGGGTATTTCATTTTAAAGAGACAAAAATGGAAACTCTGAGAGGTGGAATTTTGGGTCTCAGGGAGCTGATTGAGAGAGGAGCTCTGAGGAGGGGGTCTTCCCTGCACCTCTGGACACAAACGTGGTGCTCTGCGTGCTCACAAGGCCAGCCTGGGGCAAACCCCATTCTAGGCTGTAGGACAAGGAGGTGGGGCTGGGGCGTGGCTGGATGGGTGGGGACGTACCCCCTCTGTCCACTTCTTTACACTGTCCTCTCTCTCAGTCCCTCTAGGTTCTACCCTGTGTCCCGCAGGGCCCCCGAGTACTATGGCCCCTACTCCTCCCAGTACCCTGATGATTACCAGTATTACCCACAAGGGGTGCGGCCGGACAGCATCTGCTCCATGCCCGCCTACGATCGGATCAGCCCGCCCTGGGCTCTGGAGGACAAGCGCCACTCCTTCCGCAATGGGGGAGGGTGGAAGGAGCCTGCTGGCTATGGGCGGCAGGATGGCACTGTTTGGATCCCCAGTCCCTCCCGGCAGCCGGTTTATTATGATGAGCTGGATGCCACCTCTGGCTCCCTGCGCCGCCTGTCCTTGCAGCCCCGGTCCCACTCTGTGCCCCGCTCGCCCAGCCAGGGCACCTACAGCCGTGCCCGCATTTACTCCCCGGTCCGTTCACCCAGTGCCCGTTTTGAGCGGCTGCCACCTCGCAGTGAGGACATCTCTGCTGACCCAGCTGCCTATGTAATGAGGCGATCCTTCAGTTCTCCCAAGGTGAGCCACCAACCTTCCCCTCCTCCTTCACCCCCCTGCGGTATCCCAGAAGCCTGAGACCATCTGCTGAGAAAAGATGGAGCTGTGGGGGCATCTAGGATACAGGGACACGGGGCTGTATGTCAGAAGGACCAGTGATGCTGCTCAGGGGGCCACAGGCCCTGTGGTTCCATCCCCAGGAGTGCCGCCCTGGGGGACTTGCTTTGCCCCTTAAATAGGAACATTGCTCTCTGTACCTGTCCCCAGATTGTGCCAGGAACCCTAATTTTACGTAACAGGGCAGAGAGTGTTCTATCTTTTCAAGTCTTGAGGACCTGGGCAGATCATTGCAAGGATATTACGCTAGACAAATGCTGTCCATTTTAGCTTGGAGTCTGCCCTGGGACAGGATACAAACATCCTTAACCTTGAACTTCAGTTGGTGGGGAAGTCCGTGTCCCAGCCAGGCCCCCTCACCTCTCCAATCCCCTTTCTCTTCCAGTATGATTACCTGGGAGACAGGCGGCCAGTCCCTGCAGGACTGTTCCCCTACAACTACCCACCACCCCCCACGGTCCACGATAAGATGGTACGTCCTCTCCTTCCCCTCCACTCCCTCTCAGGATCTCTCCTCCCAGGGTGGGCCAAACAGGGCAGACACAGGGATGCTCTGTGCCCAATGCCTGGCCCATCTGGGGTTGAGCAGCCTCTGGCTGGATACCTCCTCCCTCCTGGCCAGGACTCTAACCCCAATACAGAGTTTGGTGCCAGTTGTTCCTTCTCCTCTGTGACACAGGGCAGAGGAGCAGGGACAAGATCTGGAAGCATGTAATGTCCTGATCCTCTCATCCTCAGAACACGCCTCCTCTCCAGCATGCTGAGGGGCCTGGACATAGGTGCAGATTGTGGGCAGGGAAGGAAGTCAGGCTAACGCTCCCAACAACAGGCATGATCTTCTAGACTTCCCCGCTAAGCGTATTAGCTTCCAGCTTATCCTTGCCTGGAATGTCACTTTGGGGAAGAAGACAGTGGTAGGACTGAGGAAGAAAACACTTTCCATATTGTGTCTCCTCCTCCTTTCCTTTCCCCCTTCTACTGTGTCTTCCTGGAATTTATTCTCCTGAGAACTAGGAGAGCTAGATGCAGGCGCTCCACTTGGAGGCTGGGGGTGGAGGGCAGGGAGAACCATTAGAACCAACAGGCAGAATCCCCATCCACAAAGGCCTGTTGCTGTCCCGTCTCCCTGCATGGCACCAGGAGGCCAGGGTGGAGGGGGCCTTGGCGGGCAGGGAGGGCTGTTCCTCCTTACCTTCTCATTTTCCTCTGCCAGTGCCCAAACGCTATAGCCTTGACACACGGTAAATGCACCCTTCCAGAAACAACCGATTTCCCCAGAAAACTCAAAAATAGCTGCTAGTCATGCTGACTAGATTGCTTCAGTGGTGCTTCCCTCACCCAGGGAGGGCCAGGCTCACCTAGGAGCCATGGAGTGGGCACCCAAGTGTGTCCCTCCAGGAGCTGGTCTGGCGTGTCCAGTGAGCGTGTCCAGCAGGCAGTGCCTGCCCACGTCCTCATTCCCTCCCTTCCCCAGAACTCCTCAAGGGCAGAGAGGCCTCTAGCTGTCCTTGCCCAGCTAACTCTTAACTGCTTTGCTTCCTTTTTATTGTTTTCTTTTGTCGTGTTCCTGTTTGTTTGTGTTGCCGTTGGGCCTCGGGCTCCGGGTAGGATGAACTTTTAGACCTTCAGTTGCAAAGAAACCTAGAGTATTTGGATCAGCAGGTAGGCAGAGCTGGTGCCCCTCGCTGCCCCCCTGCTCCTGTCATGTCTACCCACCCTCTCCTTCCCACCGCCTCATCTTCCATCCATTTGACACCCTTTGTTGGCACAAGCAGGACACAACAAAGTGGCTTATATTTTGTTTGTGCCTTCACACCCCTTCTCTTCAAAGCTCTTTAGGGCAGCTGGGAGTTTCTTGGGGAAAGAAGAATAATAAATGACCACATGAATAATTAATGCTGCCTCCTATTTGTTCAGCCCAGATGGAACTGCCCCTAGGGGACAGGCAGGAATTTGCATCTTTGCTGGAGAGAGTGGCAGAGATGAGAGGGGAGCGCCAGGCTTGGAGCTGAAATGCTAGGATTTAGTTCAGCCCGAATCTGGGAAATTATCCAATTATATTCCACAGGTTGTTATTAAACTCCATAATTTATAAGTTGAGGACTATGGATCTCTCTTAGGATGACTTAAAAATGACATCAATTCAGTATATTTGTTAGTTTCTCCATGCAGTTTTTTTGTATACATAGCTCATGTTTTCCTGAGACGTCAGTACAGGGGACTGGGGGAGTATTTTCAACCCAGTTTTACAGATGATCATCCTGAAGAGGCAATGAGTTTTCCCACATGATGGAAGTGATTGGCTGCCTGGGCTCCCAGCTCCAGGGCTCCTACCGTTTGCTGCCTGGCCTTGTGAGGCTGAGGGAGCCGGGTTTAGACAGGCCAGAGGTCAACATACTGGACATTTATCTGAACACATACTCTTATGTTCAGATCTGGGGGACTTCACCAAGCACACACTGTCCTGTGGAGGCAGCCTAGGGTGGTAGTGCAAATAATAATGATAGTACTAGTACTGCTACTACTACTACTAATGGCAACACCTACCATGATTGGGTGCTTCCTTTGTGCTCCATACTATTCTAAGCACTTTACAGATCCTAACTCATTTAATCTATATAATAGCACTGCAGGATGGGTACTGTTATTATCCCCATTTTATAACTGATGAAACTAAAACACAGAGAGGTTAAAAAACATGCCAAGGGCATACAGCCAGTGCACAGCAGAGCTTTTGACCCAGTTGACAGCCGAGGAAACATCTAATATATGAAGAAGCTGGGTTCATTCCTCCTCAGGATGATTTTGTGCTCTCAAAGTTGTAGAAAGAACCGTAAACATGAAATCAGAGGATATAGCTGCAATGGTTGGTGGTTGTGGTCACAAGCCACCTGAGCAGCATCTTACAGGACCTCCATGTCTTGGTCAGTTCATCCTCGTAGAAGACCTTGAGCCCTGGGAAGCACTGATATCTACATTTTAATCAACAGGGATGGCTCCTGGCCCTCAAGGACATAGCATTTTAGTTCCGGAAGCAGTGTGTGGTGTCCAGTACAGGATCCCAGCCCAGAGCAGGTCTGGAAGCACTGATTGCCCTGCAGGAGCAGAGGCTGTGGTGCTGGGGAGTGGTGAGGGGCAGGGCTCAGTGTCCCCGGGCTCCGGGCAGGCTTTCCTCTCTGACCATCCACAATGCCTGACCACCCAATTAGTCAATGCAGACAGCAGTGCCGTCTCCCGAGGCTTCTGCCCTCCCAGAGAGGCTGGGACCTTAGGCTGGGGGTTCAGAAATAACTTCTCAGAGGACCTCCTCCTAGATAAACATAGACATTCTAGGTAGTCTTAAAAATCAAGTTGATATGATTAGAGCCCAGAGCACTCTAGTTCAAGCTCTGCCATTTATAAGGATTTTTTTTTTCTTTTTAAACTCTGAAAATGTCACTTAGCCTCCCTGGGCCTTTGTTTTCTCAATCATAATATGGATATTGTAGAATTTGCCTTTTCTACCTCAGAGTTATTGGAAGAATCAAGGAAGAATTTATATGAGAGCACTTTGTCAGGCATTGGCGAGGAGTGGTAATTGCTGCCATGATTATTTTATTGCTCTTTTTCTTCTAAAACTCAATTTAAAATATTAACTGAGTGCTCTTACTATGTAAAAGGCACTAGGCTATGTGCTTTCTCACAAAAGCTCTCTACCATTTTGGGGAGACAGTAGATGGCACACAGGAAATCCTCCTACAGGCACGACCCACATGGGCCGAAAGATTCCCAAAGCCGCAGCATGGATGAGAGCAGGCCAGGGTAAGACTATTCCTGCTTCCCTCCTTTATTGCTTTAGAGCCACTTGTTGGGGAAGGAATGAGATCAGTGGGTGTTCAGTGTTGGTAGATCTGCCTTGTCTTACACACACACACACACACACACACACACACATCACATCACACACAGGCATGACACACAGGCAGCAGAAGTAAATATACACACACATGCACACCCATGCACATTAAAAGCAATCTCACACAGGCTCCGAGAAGATAGGGATCAATCTGAGTTCAGATCCTTACAGAAAATGTGGTTGATGTCCTGTTGACTTTTAACTGTTCACAAAGACTCAGTCTCATGTTACAACTACTCTTTGGAAAGCCTTTTAAATGACATTTTATGCCATAGAAAAAATTTCCAACTGGGCTAAAGAGGTTGAAAAGTCAGATCCTAGGAAAGCCTTTTAAAATGCTGTAGACCCTGCACATGTGGGTAGATGGGTCCACAGTCCACAGAAGCAAGGCTGCATTTGTGCTGCCATCTAAACGGGGTACGAGGAAAAATACATGTGGATCCAACAAAGATTGGGAAGACAAGGGCAAAAAAAGGGTGGGGCTTCCCTGAACTGTGACCCCAGAAAATCTGCCCTAAGGTGGCCCTGTCCCTTCCCTTACTCACTTCTCCTCCCTCAAAAGCTTTTCCTGCACACTCCCTTCTGTCTTCTGCTTACTCCTGCAGATGAACCGAGTTAAAGGGACATAGGACACTCCCTAATATGTTCACTTTTTGATGCTGTCACACTGGAATCAGTGGGGGAAATGATGGCATTTCTGGTTGATTCGTTTGACTTGTCCTTCCTCCCTCTCTCCCTCCATCCTTCACCTTTCTTTCTCTTTCTTTTTCACTTGGAAAAGAGTCTTTCCCACTCCGTGTTTCTAATGATCTTTGAAACGTAAGATAACGTGTTGGGAGAGCAGTGTTCCAATATCTGGTGTCCCTTTAACATGGCTTGCTTGTTTTGGCCTCCTTATTTGCTCCCTAGCATCATCCAAGATCGACATGGATGCTACCAGCCCAGCTCTGGAAACCGTGTTTAGCAATCCTTTCTACTCTAGAGCCAAGAGGTGGGCAGGGGTTGGGGAGAGAGACCTGTGCCTATAATGTTTGGGAAGGCCCCTCCAAAGAGCAGCAGGTCCCAGGTGTTCTTTCTCAGTTGTTTCATTTGTTATAGTGCAAATTTTGGGAGATGGGCCTTTGCAACTGCCTATGTGGTCTTTGACCAAAGAACGCAGTGTGAGAAATGAGAGCTGGGGCAAGGATATGACAACCTTGGGCCAATGTGGATGAGACCCACGACACTCAGGCACCCTGGGGAAGTGTCACTGGGCTGGGACCTCTTCAGAGCTGTGAGCAAGGACACAGTGGCCTCCCAGCTCCCTTCTGTGGCCTTTCCTCAAGGGCAGCTTCAGTGCTGGTTCTGTGATGGAGCTCACAAGGGGTGAGCAGTGGGTAAGGCCAAATAGAGGGTACTGGAGTCCCCAAGAGGAGCTGCTCGCTCTTGTTTCCTGGAAAGCAAGCACAGGTGGGTGTTGGGGAGACATCTCTATATGGGTCTGAGTTTGAATTGTCCATTCCTTCCTCTGCTGCAGATGAGTGAGAGTGAGACTCTCATCAGTATGGTGAACCGCATGGTGGAGAGCTCCTCCCCCAGAGCTCAACTCTTCATGCAAGTAAGACCTCTGCCTGGCAGCGTGGTCCCTGTCAACACCATTTTAGCTGCTTGTGCATGGTCGAGCTAAGCCATCTGAGATGGGGCTTGCTTCACCCAGCACGCTCATCTGCCAGGCCTCATCTCCCAGGCTCAGCCTGGTCCCCCTCCTTTAATTCCACCGTGTCTCCTCCATTTTTCACATTCATGGATGAACCCAAGGCCCGTTTCCCAAACCATCAATATAGCCAGCACTGACATCTCATGCCTGCCAGGGATCACAAATCTGCTTTGTAATGTCTAGGACTTCTATTTTATATTTGGTATCTTCTTCACAGACATCATTGGGATTAAGGGCATAGGGGTGTGATGTGGAACCATCCAATGCCAAAGGTGTGTAGAGTATGCTGTGGTTACCGGATGCGTCATCAAGGGCAGGGAGCATGTGCTGGACCCAGAGATACTTCTGAATTCATACCAATTCTGGTTTAGGCACAAGCCCTGTGACTGGTGTCTAATCCATCAGGATAATAGTTCTCAAATATTTCCAATGCTCATTGCATTCTCCCATGTCTTATCCTCAGAAACAGACAAGGGTTAACTGTTGTTCTCATGTTTGTTACCAACAATCCCTCTGGAAGCTACACACCCCTGGAATTCCTCCCAGCAGTAGCTTCTAGAGCATAGGCAAGAGGAGATACACAGCATGAGCTGAGCAGTATCTCTGTCTCCAGAACCAGCCTAGGACAGTTGGGATGGAGCTTAGACTGGACCATCTGAAGCTTCCCAGCCAGGGAACAGAGAATGACCTCAGCTCAGGGCCCTGGAATGGAAGCTACCAGAAGTGATGCATTGTGGTCTGGCGAAAATGGAGCAAGGGTCGTCAGCTTCCTCACCCCCACAGGCCCTTCTGTCCCCTGCTGCAGTAACCGGCCTCATGTTCCTGCAGGTCCCTCCGTACTCAGAAGTGTTCCGGGACAGCCTCCACACCTACAAGTTAAACGAGCAAGATACAGATGTAAGAGCAGCTCTCTGCTCCCTCTGTCCACTCCAGCCCCTCCCACTGTTGTCCTTGTCCTTGAGCTCCTCGTCGGGGCTTCTCTGTCCATCTCTCTCCTTCTCGCAGCTCTTCATACATTTGATTCATGTCCTTGCTCACCACAAAGACAACAGCTTGTCCCTCCTCATCCCCCCTCTTTTCTCATTCATTCCACTGACTTCCCATGGCTGTGTTTCCCCACTGAGCTCCTAGGCCCCATTATCTGCAGCAGTGGGATCTGCTTGTGGCAGGAACACAAAGTTGTTAGGAGGTCAGTTAGTCAGTCCACTTTGTGCCCAGCATGGCATAGTTCCTAGGCAACTGGAGAGAAGCACATGGCTGTGCCCCTGCCCTCAGGGAGCTTCAGAGTAGTGGCAGATGGCCAGGGGGCAGCATATGATTCCTATACTGAACAGGCCCGATAATGGGGTCTGTGGGAGTGAGAGACTATGGGCTGGTGAGTCAAGGACAAAATAGGTAGCGTGTGAGCTGGCCTTGAACTGAAAGGCCCAGAAGGCAAGATCTGGCTCAGTGGAAGAGAGCCGCAGGCATGTAGGAGGAATGGCATGAGTACAGATGTGCACACCGGAAAGCAATGTCTTTCCAGAAGAAAAGTTTGGCTTGACCTGCCTCCTCTCCATCACCAGTGGCCTTGCCTGGGTAGTGGATCTGCCCGGCATGCCTGGGAGAGGTTCCATCCAGGCAAGGACCAGACTGCCATGGGACCCCAGTGTCAGCCATCCTGAGACCCTGGAGGGAGGAAGGGAGAACAGGTGCTTTGGGTCTGGGGAGCCAGTTTACATTGTCCCCTGGTTTTCTGAGACTGTTGTTCAGACATCCTACCTGCCCTTCAAGTCCACACCCACGGAGGAGGCCTGGGAAGCCAGGCCACATTATCTGCTCAATCCTTGTGAAATGGAAACCCTAGGAGGACAGGAACCCAGGAGCTTATCATCTGGCTCTCAGCCCTCTTCTCTCTCAAGCTGACTGACTTCCTCAGAGAATACACATACCTCCCCTCCCAGTGGGTACTTGGGGAGTCTTCCAAGGTAAAGACCATCTTCCTGTTCCCAGGAGTGTCCAAGGTCAAGGTGAAGGGGCAGAGTTCCTCAGCAAGGGAAAGGAGGCGGTATCCAGAGGCTAGGCCCTGCCAACCCAAGTCTCAGGTTTCTATCAAACTGTGTCCTTCACCCCCTTCTCTCTCCTTCCCTACCCCTCCCTTGGGACCCCAGAAGCTGCTGGGCAAATTGTGTGAGCAGAACAAGGTGGTGAGGGAGCAGGACCGGCTGGTACAGCAGCTCCGAGCTGAGAAGGTGAGAGCTAAGGGGTGGCCTTGAATGGGGGCACATTGGGGGCTGGTTTGGAGAAAGTGTGGGCTGCTGTTTCCATCCTCCCCATCACTGGTGGTCTTGCCTGGGTGGTGGATCTGCCAGCTGCCAGCTTTGCCTTCTTTGAACTTCTGTCCTGCATTTTTTTTTTTTTTAGCTGAGCCATCCTGCCACCTGTTGGCAGCTCAGCAGCAGCTCAGCTCAGGCCAGGAATTGAACTGGCAACCCTGTTGCTCAGAGCTCACACTCTTGAGCGAGCTCTTAACCAACTGAGCCACTCTGCTGGCCCTGTCCTGCTCTTAATCAGACTTGCTGAAGCTCTCCTGGGGAGCCTTAGGGGGAACCTCTTCTGAGCTGCCTTGTGGAACCTCTAGGGCTCAGGCCTGTGTTGCTAACAATGCCAGAGAGATCTTGGGGCTGCTCATAACTTTCCCCCCTGCCTTTCTTCAGGAAAGCCTGGAAAGTGCCTTGATGGGGACCCACCAGGAACTCGAGATGTTTGGAAACCAGCCCACCTACCCAGAGAAACTGTTGCACAAGAAGGAGTCGCTGCAGAACCAGCTCATCAATATCCGGGTGGAGCTGTCTCAGGCCACCACGGTAACCTGCGTACTGGGTCTGCACCCTGCGGGAGAGCCACCCCTTCCAGGTGGTGCTCCCCTAATCCCCATTCTCCTAGGAGAGCCAGAGCAGGGTGCTCCTCTGAAAGGGGCATAAACTTTAACACTGCCTTGCAAATAGGCAGCCAGTATGCCAGCCTGCTTTTTCCATAAAGTCTCCACCAAGGACACTGGCGAATTTTCCACCAACTACATCTGCACCAGGATTTGTTCAGGACAGCATAAAACTGGGGCCACTCATTTCCTTGGCTGCTCTAATACCTTTGCTGCCCACCTCTATCCTCTCGCCTGGAAACCAAGGACACTGGCGGCAATGCTGCTGCTCTGGTCATTTCCCGGCGGGCACAGGGCAGACCCTACAGTAAAGACTGACTGGGTAATAGCTCTAGGGACAGCAGCAAAAGCCCCAGGAAAGGGTGGCCCAGAAAGGAGGACAGGCTCTAACCTTGAGAGAGCAAACATCTTCCCTCTGGCCCCTTTACTTTCGTCCTCCAGTTTCAATCGCCCAATCTGGGGAGAGCAGTGGGATGAGGAAGCCATGTTACCTGCTCTGGCCTATCTACATATCTTGAGAGGATGCTGTCGTCTCTTTATTTTGGTTTGCAGCAGGATGGGCTATGGCACCTCTTGTAAGGCTAGGGTTTGGCTGTCATCAGAATGCCTTGGCCCTATGCACTCTCCTCCTGGCCTGCTGTGCCCTCCTCCTAGACTTGCCAGACCTCAAACACCTTGGCTCCAGGCCCCATAGCAGGATGAGGAGGAATGCTAAGCGATGGCAGCTTTCTCAGTCAACCCTCCCCAATGCAGGCTTTGACGAACAGCACCATGGAGTATGAGAACCTTGAGTCAGAGGTCTCTGCCCTTCATGACGACCTCTGGGAGCAGCTCAATTTAGACATCCAGGTAAAAAGGGCCCTAAACAGGCAGGGGTTGGCATGTGCTTTGGGTCTTCCCTTTTCCTTTTGTCCAAAAGAGACCAAAGTGGCTCCTTTCTTGCTTTAGAGATTTCAGAGACTTAACATGAGGAGTTGGTTCTAAGATAAAAGACAAGGTTCAAGGCCACTTAAGCAGACTCTAAATTTCAGGATGAAGATAATGTGGGATTCTTCACTTCCATCAAATCACAGGAGATGGAGTCAAGTGGAAACATGGGAATTTAGGTTAGACATCAGGTGTTTTAACAGACTTATAAATAAATATAAATATATTTATAAATATACGAGGTCTGACAATTAAGTTCGCAAACTTCCCACCGTATGCTTACATTGGCAGCACTGTACAAACAGCTTGGTAAGGTTTCATAACCTTGGTGTATCAGTGTCTCACAGCTGTGTTCGTGTTGATGTGTGGCAGTATCTTGCTGAGTAGCGTTCATTATTGTTGTTGCATATTTTTGTGTGCCGTCATGAGAATGCCTGAGCTTGAATTCGAGCAACAAACAAACATTAAATTTCTTGTTAAATTTGGCAAGAGTGGAAGTGAAATTGGGGACATGTTAGTCTAAGTTTATGGGGATAATGCCATGAAGAAAATGGCAGTGTGCAAATGGATTAAATGTTTTTCTGAGGGGAGAGAATGCATCATTGATGAAGAGCGGTCAGGGCAGCCAGTAATAAACAGAACTGATGAAAATATTGCAAAAAATCATTGAATTATATGTCAAAATTGTTGGCTGACTGTGAGAAGCATAGCAGACCAAGTAAATATCGATAGGGAAAGTTAGGAAAATCTTAACTGAAAATCTTGGCATGAGAAAGGTATGTGCAAAAATGGTCCTGAAGGAGCTCACCGATGAACAAAAGCAAAAGAGAAGTCCGTTTGCCAAGACCTTTTGGAGAGGCAAGACGATGTTTTGGCCATGTTATCACTGGTAATGAAACATGGCTGTACCAATACGACCCTAAAACAAAGTGTCAAAGTGCACAATGGAAGTCAGCCAATTCTCCACAACCAAAAAATTTCCGTCAGTCGAAATCAAGAGTCAAAATGATGTTGCTGACCTTTTTTGATATCAGCGGGATTATTCATTATGAATTTGTACCAACTGGACAAACAGTTAACCAAGTTTACTATTTGGAAGTGCTGAAAAGGCTGCGTGAAAAAGTTAGACGACCTTAACTTTTCACCAACAATTCATGGCGCTTGCATCACGACAATGCACCAGCTCACATGGCACTGTCTTTGAGGGAGTTTTTAGCCAGTAAACAAATAACTGTATTGGAACACCCTCCCTACTCACCTGATCTGGCCCCCAATGACTTCTTTCTTTACCTGAAGAGAAAGAAAATATTGAAAGGAAGACATTTTGATGACATTCAGGACATCAAGGGTAATATGACAACAGCTCTGATGGCCATTCCAGAAAGAGTTCCAAAGTTGCCTTGAAGGGTGGACTAGGTGCTGGTGTCAGTGCAGAGCTTCCAAGGGGAGTGCTTTGAAGGTGACCGTAATAATATTCAGCAATGAGGTGTGTAGCACTTTTTCTAGGATGAGTTTGCGAACTTAATTGTCAGGCCTCGTAAGATAAACATAAATCTCTCTCATAACATGAGAAGAGTAGGCAGTTTGGGAGCAATCCACTCAGAAATTTTAACATAGGAAGAGGCTTTCCTTTCTGGGACCAGTTAGAAACACTCACCTGGAGGCAGGAGGCTGGACACATTGACCTTGGGGCATCTTGTTCTTTTCCTCCTCCTGCCTTTTCTCTGCCTAGGCTTTGCCTGTTCTCTAGGTAGCTTTGCAAGCCCCATATCTCTTATGCAGTTAAATCCCTCATTTCCCCCATTTTCTTCCTGTTTTCTTCCTCGTAACAAAACTCACCACCCCAGCCTTCCAGCTGGTTAGGGAGGGTGAGGTGAAGGCCCTCCTGGTCCAAAGGACCCAAATGCCACCATGTTCTGCAGGCAAGCCTCACTTTCAACATGCACATTTTTTAGACGATAGGGTAGTATCATGGTCAAGAGCACCAGCTCCTGGAACAAACAGACCCAGATTCAGATGGGGGTCACAGGACTTACTAACAGATGGTTGGGCATGAGGCCCTTCATCTCTGAAGTGGGGACAGCTGCTGCCCTCGCCTCAGAGCTGTGCAGCCTAAATGGGTTAGTGTACACAAAGCACTTAGCACAGCGCTGGGTGCAGGGGGTGCTAAATAAGTGGTGGCTGTTATTTTTCAAAGAGTGAACACTGTAATTGAATATAATTCACGACTATTTGAACACATGTTGGCTGTGGGTATTACAAAAGGGCTGTTTGAATGTGAAGAAAAACAAGAAACTGGAAGCTCTCACCCCTGGAAAACAGGCTACCATAAAATATCCTCCTAAAGGGGCCATCACTCCAAGACCACCCTGGTCTCCCGTGGGGGGCTCTGAGGGGTGGGCCATCACTCTCTCTTGGTTCTAAAGCCTCAGGTTTACCTGAAGCCCTCTCCTCTGGCAAATCTGACTCCATGTTATAGATGCTGAAGAGGCAAAGGCTGTCTGTGAAAAAGATGAATGTCCTGGAGAGGTGTGTGTGTGCTGTGTGTTGTGTGTATGCTGGAAGGATGTGTGTGTGTGTGTGTTGGAGAAATGTATGTGTGCTGGAGGGATGTGTGTGTGTGTGTGTATGTGTGTGTGTGTTGGAGAAATGTACGTGTGTATGTGTGCTGGAGGGATGTGTGTGTGTGTGTGTGTGTTGGAGAAATGTACGTGTGTATGTGTGTGTGTGTGCACGTGCGTGTGTGCGTGCGTATGCTTACATAGGTTCCTGCCTACTGCTGGTCCGAGGGATGCAGGGAGAAGGCTGGGCTGCTCCTTTGCAGCCACTGCCTTGACTGGCTCTGTGGCTGTTGCAGAATGAGGTACTCACCCGGCAAATCCAGAAGGAGATCTGGAGGGTCCAGGACGTGATGGAGGGGCTCCGGAAAAGTAACCCATCCCGGGGCACAGACACAGCCAAGCACAGAGGTGGGTACCTCCTCCACCTGCCTCTTGGGCTCCTGGCCTCACCAGGAGTGCTCCAGTGTCTCTGACCTCCGTCCCACACTTCTCCAGGCCCTCACACTGTGTTCAGAGCCAGCCAGGGCCTTCTCAGGGCCCCAGAATCTTCCCTGGACCCTGGGATGGTAGGTAGGGCTCCCTTATCCCCCACCCCAGGATAGACCAGATATACCATTCAGAGACTCTGTCAACCCTGATACCCTAGATTCCTCCCCGGAAAAGGTCAAAGAGCATAAGCCCATGGGCCCCTTGGTGGTCTGAGACCACTACCTTAGTAACTTGCTTCAGCCTTGGGACCTTGAGCTGGCTTTCTTTGACATCTTGGGAGCAATCGCATCACTTCCTTCCATCATCTTCCCCTGTGCAGCACACCTCTCCAGCATGTGACCCAGCCCCTATAATAAGGAACTTTGGCAGGCCTGAGTGGCTCTGAGACACTAAATCCTCCCTCCCACGTTCCTGGATTCACCCTGGCCTCTTCTACCTATGGAGCCCATCAACACTCCAGGTCACACCCCTACCCCATCCCTCATCTCTCTCCTCTTGTTTTCCCCAAGGAGGACTTGGCCCCTCGGCCACCTACAGCTCCAACAGCCCTGCCAGCCCTCTCAGCTCCGCCAGCCTCACCAGCCCCCTGAGCCCTTTTTCACTGGTGTCTGGCTCTCAGGGGTCCCCCACCAAACCTGGGTCCAATGAGGTAAGCTGAGAACACGGAGTAGAAGGTAGGTGGGAGTGGGAGGATCAGGTCCTCATTTGCCTGAAACTACACAAGTTCTGTGCCCATGGCTTCCCCAGAGGCCTCCAGCACTAGTGCTTTGGTACTCTGTCTAAGGTAGTCATTCTCACATCCAGTTTGGTGAACTTTCCTCCAGATTTCTCCTTTCCCTGTTCTCGTCTCCATCTGCCATCTCTAGCTTCCTTTAAGGGGAGTTCCTTCCATAGCACCAGGATGGTTAGCCAAGATACCAAATACTTTATAGGAATTTAAATCAGGATTGTTCTGGGGGTAAGAGGGTTGAGGGCTGGTACGGGGAGCAGTTTCCTAGTCAGTCAATCATCAAGTGTTTAGTGAGGCTCTACTGTGGGTGAGGGATAGTAGGAGGCTCTCTCAGAAAGACACCCACGCACACCCAAGGCTTTCAGTTAGGGAGCCCAGCGTCCAGTAGGGACCAAGACCAATTCACAGTTAACAACCCGCCGCAGGAATGTGGCTCTGGGTGTCTCGATACCGAGCCACATGGTTCAGACTGTAAATGCTCCAATGTTCCAAAGAGGGTGGAACTTGAACTGGGTCATGAAGCATTGGGACAGGTAGAGGAACAAGGCATCACAGGCAGGAGAGATGGCAGAAGCACAGGTACAGGGGTGGGAATGCGTCCAGTGTGATGGTGGGGCAATGAGGAGAGAACCTTGGAGAAAAACTGGGGAGCACTGGGGAGTGTACACAGGTGGGGCTGAATCAAGGCGAGCCTGGAAGGCCAGGCAGAGCATTAACTCTGCAGTTGGAGCTCTGTCCAGGTCACGGGTGGGCGTTTGGTGATCCAGGGCCCACCGGGTCTCAGCAATGTCATCTACTTCCTGCTAACGCTTTTCTCTCCTGCTCTCACAGTGGCTGCTCTTTTGCCTCCTAACGCTCTGGCTTCTCTCCGCCTCAGGAGCCTGGCCCACCACGGCCTCCCCTCCCCAAAGCCTACGTCCCCCTGGAGTCTCCTCCCACCGTGCCTCCACTCCCTAACGAGAGCCGCTTCTGGCCATACCCCAACTCCCCTTCCTGGCACCGCAGTGGCGAGACAGCCAGGGGTCAGGTACCCAGCACCCTTGGGTCCTGGAGGGCAGGGGTGGAGGGAGCGGGACAAAAGGCCAGGTGAGGGGGCAAAGCAAGACACTGAGTCATTTCCCCGTTCCAATATTAATTTTCCTACACCTCAATTTCCGCTGGGCCCTCTGTGCAGCTGGACTCCGGGTTAAGGAAAGGGATGGTTGAGACACTCACTAAGGCCCTCATTCATCTATTTGCTTTCTGTGGACAATGGGGAAATGAGTCACTCCTGGGTGGCCCCTGGCCATAGGTGATGGCATGACCCACTCCTTACCAGCCTGATCAGATGATGGGCATCAAGGGACACCCCCCACACACACACACACACACACACACTCACTCACACTGGTGCCATTCCAGTCCTTCTTGCTCTTGTCCACCCCAGGCCCCAATCCTCCCGTAATCTATTTCTGTCTCTGCCTTGCCTATATCCTCTCTGAGTCTTACCAGCCCCTGTAGTGTAAGGATACAGGTCCCTTTATCCCCTGTTCTGGCCCCTTCTCTTGCCTGGATCCCTAGCCGAGATCCAGGTGAGTTGTGCAGTTAGGTTTAGAAGAGGCTGCATGGTGAGTAGACAGAGTCCTGTACCTAAAATTGGGAAACCCATATTCTCATCTCAGCTCAGCTACTGGTACGTGCATAATTCTGAGGGTCTGCCCAGTAAGGTGGGCAGAGCAGGTAACAGCACCTCTGTTTTACCGATGGCGGAAGTTGATAGGACCTATCTATGCTCTCTAGCTGGGCTAGAGTGGAGGTTTCTAACCTCTGGCCTAGGTTTCTTTCTCTGTGCCCCTCATGGAGACTTAGATTCTTCAATTGCACAATGGGAGGTAATGGCACAGATGATGGCTGAGGTCCCTTCTAGTCCCCTGATTCAGTGAGCCACAAGCTAAGTGCCCCTTTCTTGCCCCCAAAATCCTGGTACCAAAGCTCACCTGGTTCTTTTGCTCCAGCACCTGGTTCTTTTGCTCCAGTCTCGGGTGCTATCCTGACAGAATCCTCAGAGATCCTTGGTCGTAGCCCCCTTCTCTGGCTCACAGCAAGTCCATCCTTCATGGTGCTTGCCAAGGGGACTGGTCGGGTTAAGGGAGCTTCTGGAGGCCTGAGCCCTCATTTCTTCTCAAGATGACCTTGCATTTGGCCGCCTAATGCCTCCCTGCCCACTTCCCAGCTGGCACATATAGAGTGTCCCTGTCCCATATTTTTAACAATTGATAAACAAAGAAACATCACTAAGAGCCAAATTCCTGCCACTTGCTCTAGCATCAGACATCTTCTCATCCTTTCTTCCCAGCCTAAGGCAAGCTGTGAGCAAAGCAAGAGAGAGCCCCACCAGACATCACCCCTGGACACCTCTAGAGACACCAGCCTTGTGCCCACCAGGCAAGAGGTGGAGGCGGAGAAGCAGGCAGCCCTTAACAAAGGTACTTCCTATGCCGTCCTCCCCTAGAACTAAGGCTAAGGGTCAGAGAGGCGTCCAGGGAGGCTCTCATTCACACCCAAAGAGAGCACTTACCCCCAAGCCTCTCATCTCTGAGGTGGGCGAGACTGAGCCTGTCTGCGAAGCAGGCACCCTGTCTCCCTGCCTTCCTCTCTTCATGAGACCCATTAGCTGCTCCTTCTCCCTGCAGTTGGCATTGTGCCCCCGCGGACAAAGTCACCCACCGATGAAGAGGTGACCTCATCAGGGGTAGTGAGGAGGAATGCCAATGGGCTCACCAACGGACTCTCCTCCAGAGTGAGTATCCCCCTTGCTGGACTTCAAGAGCTCGGCAGGCCTGTGCCAGGCCGGGAGCCCAGGGCCTCTGTGTGTCCACCCAGCTGTCATTACTGTTCAAGAAACCCATGACTGGAGGGAGAAAGCAGGACAAGCAGCAGGAGAGCAACCGCCCTACTGGGGGAGTTCTTTAAGGAGACCTGTCAGGGGACAAGAAAGATGTGCATAACAAAGATAAAACAATAGTTAACAAAATTATTACCATGTGCCAATGATGACATGCAAATGCAGCAAAAACCAGTGGTCAGAGTCCAGGGTGCTGGCCCAAGGCGGTGTGTTAGTGTCCCGGGGCTGCTGGAAAATTCACAAAATACCACAACCTTGGTTGCTTAAAACAACAGAAGTTTATCCTCTCACAGTTCCAGAGGCCAGACGTCTGAAATTAAGGTGCTGGCAGGGTTGGTTCCTTCTGGAGGCTGTGAGGGAGAACCCACTCCACGCCTGTCTCCTAACTTCTGGTTATTGCTGATAATCCTTGGTGTTCTTTGGCTTATAGACACATCACTCCAACCTCTGCCTCCATCTTCACAGCACCCTCTACTCTATGTAATCTCCTTGTCTCTACAAGGACACCCATTATTGGTTTTAGGGTCCACCCTAATTTAGGATAATCTCATCTTGAGATCCTTAATTATATCTCCAGTATAAAGGATATGACATGATACCCTTAATTCTAACCCTATTTCCAAATAAGATCACATTCACAGGTACTGGGGATCAGGACTTGGACATATTTTGGGGGGATCGCTATTGAACGCACTACAGGCAGGCTTTGCAGAGAAGGGAAATTTAAGGGATTAGGGTGGATGGAAAAGCTGGGTGGGAGATGTGGCACCTGTCAGAGCCCGTCTCCCACTGCAGCAGGAGCGCCCCAAGAGTGCCATGTTTCCCGGCGAGGGCAAGGTCAAGATGAGCGTGGAGGAGCAGATTGACCGCATGCGGAGGCACCAGAGCAGCTCCATGAAGGAGAAGCGGAGGAGCCTGCAGCTCCCGGCCAGCCCGGCCCCTGACCCCGGACCCCGGCCTGCCTACAAAGTGGTAACGTCCTCCCAGACACCCATAGGCATGGCCTGGTATCTGCCAACACTGCCCATTCCCGTGGTGTAGCCAGCCTGGGCGGGAGAGGTCGGGGGTAGGCTGGGTTTAGAGAGGGTGGGGGCTGGGGAGGACACAAGCTGGGCACCTGGGGGACCTGGAGGAGGCTTCTCCCCACCGAGCAGAAGAGACCCTGCAGCAAGTGTTTCCTTCTTTTGTATTTAAAGAAAAATAACTCACAAAAAGGGGTGCTGTTTTTGTTGGAGTAAATTACACAAAATACAGTTGGTAGAGGATAGTACAAAATCCACCACGCAGAAGCAGCCACCACTTGCACACATTTCTAGAGCACTTTCTGTGTGCGTAGCGTTGGGCTGGGTATACTGAAGACACCTGTAATAGCTTAGAATTTAATGGCACAATACAGTTCACTGCTCCCTTTCATGTTATTATGTTTAGTCCTTTCAACAATGCTTGGTTAGTAATTATTATCCCTATTTTAGAGCTAGGGAAACAAAGTCACAAGACTTTGTTTTGTGGGCCACACAGCCATGAAGTGCAGAGCTGGAAGAGCCCAAGGCATCTGCCTAATTTTTCTTTCCACTAAATTTCAGAAATACAGAAAAGTTATGACTTTAGAAGTCCTACCCACGGTTTACATTCTAGTTGGTGGATTGGAACTTCCGTAATATGAAACAGTAAGCGACCAACGTAAGAACACTGATTCAGCTCTCCAAAATATATGGCACAGGAGGTGAACACAGGGCACAGCAGGATAGGGAGTGACAAGTGTTGACAAGAGATAGTAATGAGATTTTTACCTCCAGATGCTTGTAGGTGGGCAGGCTTTGGATAAGCAGCACAGAAGCAGTAGGGTGATGGCCAGATTGGGTGTCCTGGGCAGGGTCAGTGAGGACATGGCATAGTTAGGGCTGCTGTCCCCTAGGTGCGCCGTCACCGCAGCATCCATGAAGTGGACATCTCCAACCTGGAGGCGGCCCTGCGAGCAGAAGAGCCTGGTGGGCAGGCCTATGAGACGCCACGGGAAGAAATTGCCCGGCTTCGAAAGATGGAGCTGGAGCCCCAGCACTACGACATAGACATCAATAAGGAGGTGAGCAGACTCCAGGAGGCAAAGGGGGAGTAGAAGCTCTAGGACGGATGGAGGCAGTGACCTGGGTCCCTCCACAGCTCTCCACCCCAGACAAAGTCCTCATCCCCGAACGGTACATTGACCTGGAGCCTGACACTCCCCTGAGCCCCGAGGAGTTGAAGGAGAAGCAGAAGAAGGTGGAGAGGATCAAGACACTTATTGCCAAATCCAGGTAACAGGCCTGGGTGAACCTCCACTTCTGCCCACCTGGCACCTAGGACGCCTGAGGCACTAGTGCCACTGACTCCAGCACCCCAACCCATGTTGTTAGGGACCCTGGGCCTCCCCAGCAGGGAGTAAATGGAGACAGTGGCTCAGGGCAGCGGACTGGGCCCAGCCCTGTGGCCAGGGCAATAAAGCTGCTGTTGGATGCCCAAAAGACCTGCCAAGCTCATGCACATGCTCTCATCAAAACAAACTGATGGGTTGCCCTCTGGTGACTTATTTTCCCCTTTAAGGCTGCTCTAAATGTTTACTTGAACTTTCTAATTCATTTTAAAATATTGTGGGTAGGGGTCCCGACATGTGTTTTGCCAGGTCCCACTCACCCCTTGGGACAGCCTTGCTGGGGACCAGAGTCTACACGTGCACAGGCCCTTGCCCCTTCCCCCACCAACCTCAGTCCACCGCACCCCCCAAGCCAATTGGACCATCCTGTCCCCCCACCATGTCTGTCTGTGCCTCTTCAGTATGCAGAACGTGGTACCCGTCGGCGAGGGGGACCTTGTGGACGTGCCCCAGGACTCAGAGAGCCAGCTGCAGGAGCAGGAGAAGCGGATTGAAATCTCCTGTGCCCTGGCGACCGAGGCCTCCCGCAGGGGCCGCATGCTGTCTGGTGAGAGGGGCTGGGCCTCACTCTGCCAGGGAGACCGGCTGACCATGTGTAGGGGAGGAGGCACGGCGCTGCGAGGGGGCCAGGGACAGAGAGGAACAGGGCCAGGGAGACGTTCTTCAAAGTCAGGATGGGCATTTATTGAGCACCATGTACTGTGCTAGTCTCAGGGGGCTGCACAGGGGCCAGAGTTGCTGGCATGCTGGAGATCAGAGCCATGATGACCCTCCCGCCACTATATGGAGGAATGGCCCAAGCCATGCAGAGGTCACAGGGAGCCAGTCTACCTGGGCAGGTCGGGAAAGGCACAGAGAAAAGGTGATAACTGACTCGATTGGGAAAGATGAAAGTATTTACTAGTTGTGGAGTGAGGGCCAGGTATTCCAGGGTATCCTTTCACTTCCCATTTTTGCTGCATGCAGATAGAAAGCATGAGTGAAGGTGGTGCAGGTGACCAAGGAGCTAGGGCTGATACAATCACCGCTTTGGCTACTGACCCCAGCCTACTTTTCTGCTAAGAAAAGATGAATCTGAGGAACTGACTTCACACTGGTGTGAAGGGCAGCAGGTCCCAAGTGGATACCATGAGGTTAAAGTCAACAGGGTTTTAACTTCTGCTTGGCCTGAGACATGGCCCGGAGTAGATGAGAATGTAGTTGGCAAGAATGAAACGAATGAGGATGGAAAGAATGAAAGAAATTCTGTATGAACAGGAGCATGAAAGGTAGAGGAGACAGTGGTTAAGTCATGAAGACTGGGAAACGGAATATTTTCTCCTTCTCAAGACAACGTGGTTAAAAGGGAGAGGAAGAGGGAGAGGGAGAGGGAGGGCTTTGAAGGCCAGTCAAGAGGGATGGATGCCAGGTTTGCGATGACTTTGGTCAAGGAAATAGAGACAGATGTGCCGGCCACAGTTACAGCAGCCTGGGCGAGAGTGAGGCAACAAGCAGATAAGGGTTTGGGCTAGGAGCTCATTGGAGGGGGTGGTGTTTCATGTTGATGATTAAGAGGGTTTGAGTTATGGATCTCTGAGACTCCAGTTCCTCATCTGTGAAATTCAAATCAAAATACCTGCCTGGTGATGTGAGGAACAGAAACAATGTGTGCTAAGCACCTAGCACAGTGCCAGGCACTCAATAAGTGCCCAGTGAATGCCAGCCACCTGTAGTAGTAGTGGCGTTGGTGGTAGTACTAGTTGAAATAGCAATAGCTGAAATAGAAATAGGAACCAGTTGTGTTTTGGGGTGTTTTTTTTTAGTGATTTTAAATATGGATATTTTAGAAACCAAAGGGTCTTAGGCTACAAAGAAGGGGATTTAAGTAAGCCTTAAGAAAGAACCTACTGGCAGTTAGGTATAATGGACATTAGATGGGTGGCCAGGAAAAGCCCCTGGGGGTATTTCGGAGAAAGGCTGCCAGTGAGCTGGAGTTGAGGGCAAGAGATGGCTTCAGAGAGCCCTGTCCTGCCAGAGTCAAAAGGCAGCAAAACCAGTTTGGCTGCAAGGAGGCCTCTGTCAAACCTCCCTGTCGTTTAGCTGTAAAATGAACTTGGACCTTCCAAAGATCAAATTCCACACGCTCTGGGCAGAAGGCAACTTCCTGTTTCAAGGGTTAGAGCACGAACCACACTGTTTTTAGTACTTCCCTCTGCCCCTGCCCCAGCCCCTGGCTCTCGCTACTACAGTTCCCCAGCCAAAGGTTCCACGAAAACAAAACCCACCTGGCCTATCAGATTCCCCCTCCGTACACACAGGCTTACATTTCAGGGTCTGCACTGAAAGCAAGCAGTCACCTGGCTTTTGCCAAAACCCCAACTATTTAAAAAATGGCTGTGGCAGGGCTGGATCTCAGACTTAGCCCACTGTTCCCACTGCCCCTGGCCCATGGCCCAGATTCCCAGAGCTGCAGCTCTGCCAGGTACAGCAGGGACTGTTCCTGGGCACATGTAATGAAGGCATAGGTCCTTGCTGGGGACCTATGTGTATGGGGACACTGGGCACAGGGCGTGAGGACAATGCAGTGGATATGGGATGTAGAGTTAGTGCCCGAATATGGGTGTGTGGCGTGGAGGGTGTGGTCAGTGGCGAGAGTTGCAGCGTTTGTCAATACACCCGGTATGTGCAGATATGACAATTTTAGGTTTGTTTGTGTGGCATGAGGTCATGTGCAGTGTCTGTATCAGTAATGTTTGTATTTGTGTGTATTCAGATGTGTGGGGGAGGGAATGTTTGCGTACAAACGCAGGACTGTGTGTGTGTGTGTGTGTGTGTGTGTGTGTGTGTGTGTGTACACATACGTGTATGTGTGTTTTCTGGGTGCTGTGTGGAGACCCATTCTTTATGAGTACAGGTGGTGTTTGGTAAGCTGTTGGAGTGTAGATATATGTGTATATGGTGGTATAATACAAGCTTGGAGGTGGTGTTTATAATGCACATGCTCGCGTGCGATCGTCTTTCTTTGCAGCATGGGGATGATAAGAACAAATTGGTGTACATGTGCACAGTATATACTGCAATATTTGTAAACATCTGTCTGTGTGAGATTTGGGGAGAACACAGTCTCATGAATGTGAGTACATACGACCCATTATTTGTGTACGCAGATGTGGTAGTGCTTATGAACACATAATTATAATATCATATCTGTCCACTACATGCCTGCTGCATATGGGAATTTTAATTATTTCAGTGGGTGTATTCCTAATATATATTTAGTACTTCTCTGCCTTCTTGAAAAAGTTATAGTTAACATAATTACTCTTTCTTGCTCTTGCTCCTTTAATGTCATTATAAATACCCTTATTTTGCTGACCTCTGTTAAAAGGATGCCCTTAGGGGCTATAATCGGTACAGATCTGTTTGTAGCTATGTTACATGCTTCCAAATGGTTACACTTTTAAAGTTATTACGTCTACTTTTTACAAAAGATTTTCTCTCTTCGTTCATGCCTTCTTATCGATGCCTCCATTCCTTTCTCTCTTCAAATTTTTCTGTTTCTAATCACGCATGGGCTAGAAACCCAGCTTGTCAACACCTAGTAGAAGTGTGTGTCAATAAGAGTGATTGGACTCCAAGGAGCTCTTTTTTGAGTGAATTGTAAGAGCTTCACTGCGTGTATATTGTGACATCTATTTGGTTGCCTTGACATGGTCCTTGCTTAGCTTTTGGGTTTTTGACTGTTTTAGGAACTGAGGTTGCCAGATAACTAACCATCATGATATAGACATACACACGAATATGTGTTTCGAAAGCATTGGTGAATGTATTTGTATGTGAAGTTACAGGTGTGCTGGGCCATGTGGAAGTGCACAAACACACATGTGTATGAGATGTGTGCCATGAGTGTAAAGATACAGTGTTGCCAGATCCCATGCACAAAGTCTGCATTGTGTGTGGGCACTCACGACTTTCTGCTCGTGAGAGAGCGCCATGTCTTCCGTACATATGTGGGTGTGTGTTCATATGCGGCGGGCCCTGCTCCGGCCCTTTCTCTTGCACAGAGGACAGGGAAGGTGATGAGGTTCCCCGCAGGGTAAAAGCGAGGGAGCAGGAAGGTCAATGCCAGGATCCCTCTCTTGGAGGAAACACAGTGTGACCGTGGCTGAGGTCTGGTTCTTCTCTGAGCCCAAGTGAGGACATCCTCTCTGCCCCCGCCCCCCCGCCACAGCTGCACTGAGTGAGGGTGCCCCAGGGTCCAGAGACTGCATAAAGCTGGTCGCTAACAATATGATGCCCATCACATTGTTCTCTACATGGGATAATAGTGATAATAGAGCAAAATCTCATTAATTCAGACTCACCATTTAAAAGTTTGTAGTGATTTTTGGGGGGATGGATGGACGTTTGCCTTTACTGGACTGATGCTAGGGGTCTTGAGTGACAGCGTTTCTGAGCCCTGGAGCCTACTTTCACGGAACTCGCTTTCAGTTTGTCAGAAGCCTGGATTAACATGGTGATCACTTCATTTCAATCTAGACATAAATGGGGGCTAGTGATTTGGATTAGTGTGATTTCACTGCACTATTAATCACTATTATAGCGCTATCACCATAGACAAGGTGCCGCCTCCCATCCTGTCTGCACAGTTTTAGAGAGGTGTGTGAACCTACCTCCCCATTGTCTGGATGGGAGGGGAGCCTGAGGCCCGGAGAGGCCGGGCCTTGCTCACAGTCATACTGGTTCTCAGCAGAGCCTGGATTCGGCCAGGTCTCCTCTGGGGCCCCATGCTTTCCTCCACAGCACCCGGAACCAGGTAGGCTCTGCCTCAGCCTGAGCAAGGACCCGGGCTCAGCCCTCCTCTCTGCTTGTCACCCGCCCTGCTCCCTGCCCACCGGAGCAGGGCGTCGCCTGCTCCCTGCCCCCACCCCACCCACCCCGATTCACTTCCCTGTTCATTTCTGTTTCCAGTGCAATGTGCCACCCCAAGCCCTCCCACCTCCCCTGCTTCCCCGACTCCACCAGCCAACCCCCTATCGTCTGAATCCCCACGGGGCGTGGACAGCAGCCATACCATGCGGGTCTGAGCTCTGACGTAAGCACTTTTCTACTGTATTTCATCCACCCCAGGGAGTGGGACCCCTGCCCTCACCCACATTGAGCCATCTGCACCCTCTCATGCTGGCATTGCTTCTCCCCTCACCCCCAGCGCCCCGTGCCGCTCTTTCCCCACCATCCGATGCTTGAGCCCCCAGCGTCCCTGTACACTGCTGGACTAGGGCTGGCTGGGAGGGCCGCTTCTTGGACGCTGCAATGCCAATGGGCTTTGCTTCTCCAGAGGCAGTCAGGGAACAGAGCTGAGGGCTCCCTTGCCCGCTGTCAGGAAGGAATTTCCCTGACACCCCATCCCCGTACCTCCTGTCAGCCAACAAGCCTTCCATCTGTTGAGATACGCAGCAGTCCTGCTTCAGGAGCCCCCAGAAACTATTTCTCCCAGATCACACCTAGATCTTATCGTAAATGAAAATAACATCGGACTTGATAGCCAAAGGCTGGGCACCTTCCTTACCCCTAGCACACAGCTGCTCAGTATCAGGCAAGTGGAGAAGCACATGGACTTCTAGTCATTTGTTCCCCTCTCTCAGGGTTGAGGGAGTGGGGCGGGTTTCCACAAGGTTTTTACAAGAAGAGAAAGGTTGTGTCGAGTCTGCTCCTCTGTGCACAACTTTTCTCACTCAATTTCTCTTTTCTTTAGTGCAAGCCCTGGCCGAGGCCAACGCTGTGAAGCTCAACAGAGCCACCTTTTGAAGCCCTCCTCTGCCTGCCTGAGGTCCTGGACCCCAACCTGGCCCCAGCCCCTGTGCTCCCGTGGGAAAGTGGCAAGGAGCCAGGCTGGGGGCCAGGGGTTGCTGCTGAGAGGAGCACGGATACCTCAGTGTCCACACACCCACCCCATCAGGCCCTGAAGCCCTCCTTACACAGACAGTGGTCCTAGGCCAGAGCCTGACATGATGGGGTGCGGAGCACCCTGTGTGATGCCCAGGTCACGGGGAGCCTAGGCCTGACTCTGGGTGGGGTTGTGATGGCCCTACTGGAACATTTCCCGATGGAGAAGACACTGTGGTGGAGTAGACGCCCTGGGCTACCGTAGGTTAGGACTACCGGTGAAGAGAAGATGGACTCTGCCTCTTCCCGCCCTTCTTGACACCAAGGACAGCACCTGCCATCATCCCCTTCCCCCGTCACTCCCACCCTTCTGCCCCAGCTGTACCTAGGACTTGACACATCTCTGCTTATCGGTGCTCCTTTGGGGTCCAGTGGAGACTGACCACCCTGCTTGAGCCAACCAAAGACAAGATTGACACCAGATACGGAGAGGCTCCTTGGCTCCCAGAGGGCACAGTGCTGGCTGTGGATGGATAGCGGCAGGTCTCTGCAGTGTCTGAGGGGAGGTTGAGAAGGGGTAGGGGAGAGGAAGGGAGAGTTCCAAGGAAAGCAGGAGGGAGAGAAGCAGCAGGACTCTTTTTGTAAGTAAGAGAACAGAGGTGGAAAGGGGGACGGGATTGGTTTTCCAAGGTGGAGCCTTAGCTTGGTGCCAAGTACAGTGCCACACTGTCCGTTCTGCCCCTCCCTCTTCATCCCCAGGGTCAGTGGGCCTGCCGATGGAAGGGCCCCAGGAGGACCCGCCAGCGAGCACACAGTGGCCTTCAGCTGAGGTGCTTGGCAGGGGGATATGGGTTGGGAGTGAGGGGGCTGGGCAGGACAGTCTAGGAGATAGATGGTACTTGGTAGATCTGGGCCTGGTGTGTGCCTCCCCTAGTGGGCTTGGGGGCAGAGAGAAGGACCTGTCTTAGGCAGGGTGTGGTCAGTCTTGGGGCCTCTCCTAGCCACTTTCATGACATTTTGTTGTCTCCCTTCCCCCCTGGAATGTGCTGTGGGCCAGCTGAGAGTATATCCAGGCAGTGAGAATGCAGCCTTACCCTGGGAGGCCAGGTTCTAGGACCCTGCCCTGTTTCCCAAGCATCCCAGGTGAGGACCAGCGGAGGCCGTGTGAAGGATTCCCTTGTAGCTTGGCTCTCTCAATCCACTTACCCAGGGAAGCCAGTCAGGGAGAGACAGAAGCAAACTCATTCTTCCTTTGCTCCACCTACCTTGAAATGAATGTAGCCAGAGAGGGGGGGGGGGGAGACTGCAGCTGAAGAGCCTTGGCCCCTAAGCCTTCTCTTTGCCAGAGTTGTTGCCCCAGACTCCAGCAGCCCCAAGTACAACTATTTCATCTTCCACCAGTTCTTCTCCACTCCTTCATGGTTGGGGCAGTTACTGGTTCATAGGCAAGAAAAGATGACAGTTCATTCAACAAATAGTTATCGAGCACCTTTATGTACCAGGCACTGTTCTAGGTGCTTAGGATATTCTCCGGCTCCTAAGGGATGACAGACTGAGGGGATTCCACTTGTCTTCACTTCTAACATGAAGTGGGTCGAGCAGACCCACTTTTTAACATGACCCTTGGCTACATTTCCCATCTTTAGCATAGCTCGAGCACCCCAAACTTTCCTTTCTCCCCCACAGGCTGGCAGGTGGGGTTGGCTCCCAGGAACCCTCTTCATCTTTCCCCACACCTTTCTCCATCCACAAGACACAGATTTTTCGGGGCCTTCCATGCCTTCCCCTTCCTTTGTCCTTTTTTTTAAGTGATATTTTTAGAAATACATGTAAAATACCAAGGATTAATGTCTGCACCTCTCTCTCACCTCTTATTTCATAAAGCTGGCCCTTTATGTTGCTTTACATGCCTTAATATATGTTTTATGAAGATTATACATATTATAGATATATATATGTAATATATATATTTGTTTGGATGTCCAATCCTTCCCTAGAACTCCTGCCCAGGCCCGTTGTGTCTCCTTTACTTTCCACACCGTTCCTAGCATGTTACGGCTGTACCCCATGCCTTTTGATCCAAAGAAGGGGAGAGAAAGACTTATTTTAAGATAGATCTATTTTACGCTTTTGTTATAAAAGCAAATCTATTTTCAAAATGTGCAATGTCTGAATGGAATTGGCGAGCGATATGAGGAGACTGGGGTGGCTGCCTCTAGATCCAACCCTTCACCCCTTCCCTCTTCCCCAGTCTGCAGAGGGTTGGTCCCCAAAGCTCGCCAGGGAGCATTCTCTTAGAAGTCCTGGCCAAAGGATTTGATTACACTGTCAACTCTTGATGACCCTCTAGGGTGATCGGATAGGAATCCTCTGTGAACATTTGTGCACAAAGGTGCACCCATGCAGGCATCTCCCCCGCCCGCGCCAGGCATGTTCCTGAACCACCTCCTTTCATCACCCTGCTGAAAAGGGCAGACAGTTTAATGGCAGCCTGTGCCAAACAGCACCAAGATTGTCAGTGTGTTCCTTGATGGACCCAGGATACGGTGCAAATGCCAAAGGAAATGATTTGGGATCCCTGGTCCTTCAGCGCAGATGTGTTCAAGTTCCTTAGACCTCTCATGCTCCTTTTCATTTGGACCCTCTCTGGTCTGGGTCATATCTATGACATCTGCTTCCCCCTAGGGGCTGTTGTTAAGGGCCCTGTACCTCAGACTGGCATCCACACCGCAAAGTCAGCTTCTGGGCTGAGGACAGCCCCGTGGACAATGTAGCATCTCAGCTTTGCCCATGAAAGCCCTTGGACTTTCCTCCAGCTGGTTGCCACTGGGATGCCAAACTAAGCCAGCTCATCTTCCCAAACTGCTTATCAACTGTTAAAGTGGGTGAGGGGCTCTTGCTCTGCACAGAATTGGGCAGGATGGAAGTCTTTTGTCCAGATATGAATTCTGGGGTTTTTGGAATCGAGCACAGAGCTCCTGGCCAGCATTGGAAGCCTGACCTCCCAACTTGGCACTCAATGGCCCCTGTTCCCAGCCTAGAGCATCTTGCTATGAATGAATGGGGCCCAGGTGGAGGCCCAGGGCTGAGTAACCCACCTGGGGTCAGCCCTGGTTACTAATCTAAAGCCTTCCCAATTAGCATATTACCTCCCTGATCAATAACTAAGAGGCTGCAATCAAATATTGCTACTGTCACTTTAAAGATTTTCTGAGGTTGCAAGCTGTGCACATTTGCTCTCCTGCCTTGGTGAGAGGCATGTTCTTGGGGCAGGACTGACTATAGCAAGAGGAAACCAATTCCTTTCCCCTTTAAGATGACACCCCTCCCCCCGCCCCAACCTGGAAGCTCTTAAAACTAAGGAAAAATATGAAATATACATATATATACATATATCTATTTATGCACATACTGGGGCCAATCTGATTTGCTAGTATTAGACAATAAACCATACAAGGAAATGTATGATCTCAGTGTCTTTATTTAGTATAAAAGTGACCTTAGAAGAAGAGTTAAGGTTAGATAAACAGAGAGCATCTCTGTCAGGGGACCAAACAGCTGTAGCAGCCTCTTAGCATCTTTCTAGCCAGTGAGTCCCCTGCCTAGGGAAGGGGGCATCCTGACTGAGAGGCAAGAGTTGGGATCCCCCTCTCAGCAGCATTCTTTTTAGATATAGGTACTGAAGAACCCCCGTGAGCTCTGCATTTGTATCTTGCAAGTTTGTATAAACCCAATACAGGAAATAAAATGGTTTGTATAAGTGGTGTGTCTCTTGCACTGTGTCCATGTCTGACTGTGGCTGGCCTCAGGGTTCATGGCAATTTACAGGGATTTGGGGGCCAGGTCTTCTGTAAGAGCAGAGTTGGGTTTAAAGCATACGCACCATCACTCCCAGGCAGCTATCCCAGAGTTCCCAGTAGAGTGCCACTTCCCCCATGAATTGGGATGATGGTGTGCCGCTAACACCACAGTCATCTTTTTGGCCCAGGTGACCCACAAACAAGGCTTGTCCCAAAGTCTTGTAAAATGGAAGTATCAGATGCTTCAGGCCCTGGAACCTTCCCCTGGATTTGGTCTCTGAGAGTGAGGGTAGGATTGTAGGAGAAGATAATTCTCAGCCTTTCTTGATTATTACATGATGCCCTGTGTTTCTGCTTTAGGGTACAAGGTCTATGATTGGGGGTGAGGGTAGGGGTGGGCATCAGAAAGGCCATACAAACTCTTTTCATCCAGACTCAATGCCTTTGTTTTACTTTACTTGGCAGATATTCAGTGGTTATCTGTTATTGACACTCAGTGTGAGGAGCTGCTCAATTTGAAATCTTTCTGTAAAGAATAAGAGTTAAGAAGCCCTATAAATTCTGTAGAGTGGAGCTTAGAGAGAGAAAGTGAACACAAGATACTGGCAGTCCTCAACTGGACTCCTGCAGGATGTCTGAGGAGAGATGGAGGCATTAATGATTCAAGGAAGAGAAGAAAATGGAAAAAAAGGAGATGAGAAGGTGAACTTCCTCTAGGTCCTGATTTTTGCCTTGGTCTGATTCTAACGGCTTATTTTGAGTCTGGGACACCTGTTCTAATCCCTAAAGGGCTAGAGTGGGTACAAGTAAAGTGACTACTTTTGGATTTTGTAACATCAGAGCTATAAATCCTGATGTCCTTTGTGAATAGGAGAGAGTTGGGACAAGATGAAGGCTCAAGACAGAGGCCTTTTGGGCTGGGGAGGTGTATTGGAGAACTTGTCAATTGCTGGGGCTGGGGTTGGGTCTATCTGCAGCCATTTAGGCCAGAGCCTTGGCTTGGAGAGAAGGTGGGATGTGAGAGCACAGGGCACCACAGGGAGTCGCTGTACCCACGAACAAGGGGGCCGGCTCCTCTCCAACCATGATGTCACAGGTCCCCGCCTGCTCCACCTCCCGGCCCAGAGTGGCACTCCAATAGATCGATGGAGGCAGGCTGGGCTGTAAAATGGGGTGGCATTCAGGAAATGTAAGTAAAACAGCAACTAGCATAACACCCTTTTAGAAGCGGTGCTTGGTAACTGCGTGGTCATTTATTTATTCTTAAAGAGAGGCAGCAAGGCAGCCAGGCCTCAGACCCTGCTGCTGCCAGGGAACTGGGGCCTTGCTGCAACCCCTCATCTCTGAGCCTCCAGTGCAGAACTGACCCCTCACATTGCTGAGACTGATGGGAGAGGTGATGTCATGCTCAGCTCCTGGCTCAGCTGCATGAAAACGTGCACAAGTCACTAAAATCCTTGAGTCTCACTTTCCTCTTCTGTGAAATGAAGATATTCATACCATCCTATGGAGCTCTCAAGAAATTCAAATGAGAAAGTGGAATAAAAACACTTCGAAAACTTGAATTCACTTACAAACGTGAGGAAGTGATGGGGAACCTGTGTAGGCCCTTCAGCCGCCTTCAGGAGAATGAGGGAAGAGAGAGAATGTTCCCCAAACTCCCCTCTTCACTGAAAGATGTCACCAGGGCCTCTGCCGTTCAGTCCTCCGAGGTCGCCTTCCCCTGTCCACTTCTCTAGCCTCAGGGAGCAGTGCAGTGCCCCCAGACCCTCCCCACGGGGGCCAGGCTGTGGGCTGCCATCCGCTGACCATCAGTCCAAGCCTTCCAGGGCCTCCATCCTCCTCCCAGGGTTGCCCCTTGAAGAGGCTCCTGTCCAGAAAGGTGGGCTGTGGACTACCCCCCTGGGCCTGACTGTAGTACCCAGTGCTCCCATCTGAGAATATGGCCAGGAGGGCTCAGTTTCAGGAGAGTTCAGTTCTGCGTTCACAGGTGGGCTTCATGGCCCTGGAGAGAGGTATTCCCAGGTACTGTTTTATACACCTATGGGAGCAGTTTAGAGCCACAATTTAAGAGAGCAGAAGTCTTTCATATAACAGTGAATACTATACTAATTCACTGTCATTTAATACTATACTAATAATAGTAATTTAATAACAATAGTAATTATTGTAACTATGAGAAGAGTAATAACAATGGCTCATTATGTGTTTACTATGTGCCAGGGACCTGGTTCTCTGCCCTTCACATGTATTTATTCACTAATCTTCATTATATCTCTATGTGAAAGGTACTATTATTATCCAAGAAACTGAGGCACAGAAAAGATAAGTAAACTGTCTCAGGTCTCACCGAGCTAGGAAGAAGCCCAGGGTGCTCTGACTTTAGAGCCCAACCTCCTAATTTACCAGTGGTTTCAATAGGGGTGATACCGCCCCCTAGGGGAAATTCTGAAAATTTCAGGTAAACTGAAGTGTCAGTACTAAGGGGGCGAAAGTTACTGGCATTTAGTGAGTGCAGTGCTGGGGGCAGATTTCCATCATGAATAATTGTCGTCTGTCTTGCACAACTTTTAAATGTGCAAGTGGACTACATCCACTCCAGTATAAGTGGGCCCTACCGCAAATCATAATAGTACCAAAACGTTTTTAAAAGCTTCTACGTTTTTTAAATAAGTCTCATGAATAATAGCTCAGTAAGTCAGGAGATGGTTATTACGGAGAAGAAACTTAAATGGAATAAAAACATTGTCTCAAAATTATTGAATAATCTACTCTAATCTACACAACGTATTATAAATTTTCAGCCCTGTATATTTGGTTGAAAACAGTTCCGGGGTAGTAGGGTCTTACTGAATAAGCAAAAAGGTTGACTAAATAGTTAACACAAGAGATCTGAGAGAACCAAACAATATTAAAGCAAAGATGAAATGCAAGGGATCTCATTGGATCTCCTTAATAAATGTTTTTAGAAAATCATTTTATATTATTGCCATCCTTTATACTTTTAAAGTTTTTGCAACCCAAGAATGAACACCTATGTTGTAATGATTTACATGTGGAAATGTTTTGGGGAGTTGCCTGTTTTTTTTCTTTCTTCACTCTGACACTGTCCCAGGGGTTCAACATGTAACTGCTTTAAATCACTTATCTCACCATTTCTCTTTCCAATCCATCTCTATTCCCCATTGTCTATGGGAAATATATGATCTTCAAGGCCTTTTAAGATCCTCCGAACTGAATTTTACCTCAATACACGATAACGTTTCAAGACAGAGATCTATGTGTTTGTGATATGTCCCCATGACCCCACTCCAGGGCATAACTCAGGGAGCTACTTTAACAATGCACACATAAAACCCAGTTTCTTGGCTTCCACATCCTGCTTCCTCATTTTCTCTACTTGGTCATCTAATTTGCCTTCCTATATTATCTCTACTCCCATTAAGGTTGTTTCCATCTTTCTCTTTTTATATGCAAGTACATCTGGTCTGTTATTACTTACCTAATGTTAATTTTTATTCTAGAGCTTACTCCCTACTACTCTTTTTTTAAATTACATACTGGCTCTGGTCTTCTATTTTTCTTAAGTAATAAGTAGGTGCAAGCAATCTGCCTATTTCATTTATGTCTTCTGGTAAGTCTTGTCTGAGCATTTATATTGGGTCTTCAGAAAAGTCACGACATATTTTGTCTATGTTTTTCAAAGGCCATTTATTTATATAAAGAACAAAGATCAATCATTGATATATTGCCCGTTTTGTTCGATAACCTTTTGCCATCTTTCAGTGAGCTTCGTAATTCCTCGTTCATAGAAGGACCTGTCTTTATCGGCGAAAAACTGAACAAGCTGCTGATGTACAGCCTCATCTGAATTGAACGTTATACCACGCAAGGAGTTTTGAAGACAGCAAAACAAGTGGAAGTCTGATGGTGCAAGGTCAGGTGAGTATGGTGGGTGTGGCAACACATCCCATCCAAGCTCCAATAATTTTTCATGGGTGATCAAACTTGTGTGTGGTCTCGCGTTGTCGCGATGGAACACAACTCCTTTACAATTAACAAGCTCTGGACTTTTCTGGATGATGGATTCATTTAAACTGTCCAACTGCCAACAGTACACATTAGAATTGATCGTTTGGTTCCTTGGTAGGAGCTCAAAAAACACGACACCTTTAAAATCTCACCACACTGAGAGCATAACCTTCCTCTGATGAATGTCTGCTTTCAATGTCATTTGAGGCGAATCATCACGTCGGGACCAAGACCGTTTGCGCACCAAATTGTTGTAAACAATCCACTTCTCATCACCAGTTATCAGTCACTTCATAAAAAGGATCGTTTTCTTCACGTTTAATGAATATATTGCAGATGTTTATACGCGCCATCAAATGAACTTCTTTGAGTTCATGCGGAACCCAAATATGGAGCTTGCTTACGTATCCCAGCTTCTTCAGGTGGTCGTGAGTGCTTGAATAATGGATGTTCAATGTTTCTGCAATCTCGCGTATCGTGTAACATGGGTTTGACTCGATCAATGCCTTTATTTTGTCATCATCAACCTCGGTGGGCCTCCTTGACCAAGGAGCATCATTGAGATCAAAATCACCAGCATGGAATTTCGTGAACCACCGTTGGCACTGACAGTCTTGTAGAGCATTGTCACTGTAAACTTTATGCAACTTTTCACAAGCTTGAGGCGCGTTCTTCTCTTTATGGAAGTAAAACAATAAAATATGGCAAAAATGCACAGTTTGGTCTTCCATCTTCAAGTTGTTTTAAAATTTCCAAAACTCAACCAATCGCTGAATTTTTTTTAGAATGAAGCTAGAACTGTCCACTGTCAAATGACATAGCAATACCATAGATGCAAATGACTCTAGTACTTTCAAAAATGAACTAGTGCCATCTGTTGCAAACATGCGTCATGACTTTTCCGAAGGTCCAATATATTGCGAGACATCATGTTTTATTATACATTATTATTTTTCTTTATTGTAATTAGCTTTATTTACATTTTTAAAATGATGTATGTAGATTGGTCATATTATCTATGAACTTCATTTCAAAATAGAGGGACATTACAAAGGGAATGCTGACTCTAATGGGGTTGAGAACCACTGGTCTGCAATGGGATAAAGGATGTTAGGAACTATCTACCCCTCTTTTTTCAGGCCCACAGAGGGAGGACAGGATGCACCCATGTCTACACAGCTGGTGGGTGAACCAGGCTTCTTCAAAAGTCCAGCCCTGCCCGGAGTCCAGATTCATCTTTCATCTTCCATAGTTCAATCTCACAGTCCAAAGCTGGACACCAATGGGAGAAAGGAGGTTGAAGCCCTTCATGTCTAGCTCCCCAAGGGTGCTTTTCCCTGGATTGGATTTAACTCCATCTGGCTTTCCCATGAGACCAGCAGCAACAGGTTTTACTCAGTTGTTTGTCGCCCCCTAGGGTACAGTATGGATACTAGCACAAAACAAACTGCTTACAAGATAAATTTCATACTTTTCCAAAGAGAAACAGATTCCAACTCTTTCCATATCCTCCATCAAACCCATTAAGGAGCTTGGGTATCCCTCAGTCCCAGTTCTTTTCATGTACAGTCCAACTTTTGTGGAGGAGAAGGAGGCAATGAACTCAACCTTAGGGCATGGGGTGGGGGGAAAGGAAGGGTCAGGTGGGTGATGTCTCCAGGTGGCCATCGTGTGGAGGGGCAGTGCCTTCTGGGAAGAACCAGGAGAGGGAACCTTCGACTTTCAGCAGCCATTCATGTGTGT
Organism: Hipposideros armiger; assembly: GCF_001890085.2. Classification (NCBI taxonomy): domain Eukaryota; kingdom Metazoa; phylum Chordata; class Mammalia; order Chiroptera; family Hipposideridae; genus Hipposideros; species Hipposideros armiger. The sequence goes on along the minus strand of NW_017731484.1, from coordinate 1,644,717 downwards.
GTGTGTGTGTGTGTGTGTGTGTGTGTGTGTGTGTGTGTGTAAGTGGGGGCAGAGTTAATGATTTACCAGAGGCTCATTTCACAACTTACCAAGGGTCAGGTTCCCTTGAGCATGTACAAGGTTGGTCTTCCCTACTGCTCACCCCTTGCCAGATTTGACCCGGAAGGTCCCCCAGGCAGCCTGCAGCATGTTCTCCATCACCGAATGGCAGAGTGAGTCTGAGGGGCCCTGCTGCAGAGGGGTTGGGCTGGGCTGGGGTGTCCAGGCTCAGTGGGGGCCAAGACGACACCCCTCCTCGCTGAGATCGCTCTCTGAGGAACCTGTGAGGCGACCTCTGGAGCCAGTGGCCTGGGGCTGCTGTGTTGGCATCCTCCACGCAGCAGGGCCATGGCTGGGTGTGGCTCCTCTGTCTTCCAGGGGGTGGGGGATTGGGATTGCCCAGGGTCCCCAGGTAGCCAAAAGCTGGTACCTGGGGGGAACTGGCAAGTTCACCACTCAAGCTGGTGCCTTTTCCATTCAGAGTTCTTAGACCTGGGATGCTGCAAAGGTGGACCCAGACGGCCACTGCCCGTTCAGACATTTTCCCCCCACAAATCCTCAGGGTCTTCTGTGGCCCTGGGTCCCTTCTTGTCAGAAACTAAACTACTCCACTCCCCACGTCACCATATCCTCACTCCTATACATGCTTCTCCTTCCTTTGGGAGAGGGCAGGGAAGTAGTCTGCCGGTCTGGAAGGGCTGGGAGCTGGCTCTGTGAGTTTCATTTAGGCGAGTTACTTAAAGTCTCTGAGCCCCAGTGTCTCATCTGTGAACTGGAGATAATAGTCATTCAGTGAACAAATGTGTCTCCTCTGTGTGCCAAGCACCGTGTTGGGCATAGAGTATACAACAATGAATGAAACAGATATATCCCCTGTGTACAGCCTAGAGTGGTGGAACAGGATGTTAACAGATAAAGAAGTCAGCAGGTAGTATGTCCGGAGGTGATATGTCCTTTGTACAAAACTAAAACAGGTAAGGAGGCTAGGGAGTGTGAGGCAAGAAGTTACTGTTTTGTATAGAGAGGTCAGGAAAGGCTTCACTGAGAAGGGGCCTTTTTATGCAGAGATCCCCAGGAGATGAGGGGGGAAGCCATGCAGCTATCTGGAGGGGGAAATGTTCTAAGAGAGGACAGCCAGTGCAAAGGCCCTGAGGCATCGGCATAGTTGGTGTATTTGAAGGAGGAGGAGGCTGGTGTTGCTGGAGCAAAGTGAGTAAAGGGGAGAGTGGTTAGGTTTAGTCAGGGAGACCACTGAGAGGCCAGACTGTGTAAGATCTTTGGCTTTATCTCCATAAAATGGGAACTCATTGGAGGGCTTTGTGCAGAGAAGTGATATGATCTATTTATATTTTTAAAAGACCACTCTGGGTGTTGGGTTGAGAATGGACCGTAGAGGGGTGAGTTCAGCAACAGGGAGACCAGTACTGAGGTGAGAGATTGTAGAAGAGGCCAGGGTGGTAGCAGTGAACTGGTGGGAATTGGTCAATGCTGGATCTGTTTTGAGGAAACTGCTGGAAGAATTTGCTGGTGGACTGGATGTGGGCTGTGAGAAAATGAAGTCAAGAATGCCTCCAATATTATTAGCCTGAGCAATTAGAAAGGTTGAGTAGGGGGCAAGAGTTGGGTTATAGACATGTTGAGTTTGATGTGCTGTTAGACATCCAGATGAGATTTCAAGTAGTTACTCAGGTAAATGGGTCTGGAATGGAGAGAGACATTTGGGGGTTGACAGCATATAGATGATATTGAAAACCATGAGAGTCTGTGAGATCACCTGGGGCACAGTTTCTCAGCCTCCCCACATTCTGGGGCAGGGTAATTCTTTGTTGTGGGGTATATCTTGTGCATTACAGGATTCTAGCAGCATCCCTGGACTGTACACACTAGATTTCAGTAGCGCACTCCCACTCCCAGTTGTGACAATAAAAAATGTTTGCTCCAGACATTACCAAATGTCTCCTGAGGGACAAAATCGTCCCCCCACCCCACCTCCCAGTTCAGGACAACTGACCTTAATATTTCTAAAAATATATAGAGAAAAGGGCTGAGGCCTGAGCCCACTGGCAAGCCAACATTTTATTAGACCAAAATGTGCTAAGTCCTGTGAAGAATGTGCTAAATCCTATGAGAAAAAGAAATGAGGGAACCAGATTTAGGTCAGGGAGTGGAGAGTGAACCAGGTTTCCCTGAGGAACTGACATTTGCATTAACATCTAAAGGATGAGTATGCTTTAGGCAGATAACAAGTGGGAGGAGAGGGCAGAGTCAAAGGCCCTGAGGCAGGGAGGTTCATCAAGGAAACAATGATGTAGTTAGAGTGTGGCAGGCAAGGGAGAGAGTGGCCGGAGACCCAGCTGGACAAGCAGGCCTAGGCCCCATCATACAGGCAGGGCCTGTGAGCAGAGGAATGGATGGGAAGACCCTGTTTCATCTAAGCCCAGTAGGGAGCCATGAAGGATTCTACGCTGTGCAAATATGATTGGATCATATGTTTTCCAAGATCCCTGATAGCTGTGTAGAGAAGGGATAAGAGGGTGGCAGGAGTGAAGCAGAGGCTAACAGAAGGTTGGAGGGGCCCAGAACAGAGACAAAGGTGGCTTGGAATTAAGTGGTAAGAGTAGAGAGAAACAGACAGCTTTCAAGATACATTTGGGAAGAAGACGCAACAAAACTTAGCTGTGGTTTGATCGAGGGAGCAGAGAGGAAACTCGAGGATAGCTCTAGGGCTTTTGCTGCAAACTGCCGAGTGTGCGGTGACATTTTTTTTCATTTGGGGAAAATCAAGAGAGGTTCAAGTTTAAGGAACGAAGATCAATAGCTCAGTTTGGACCTGTTGAGTTCAAGATTCTTTAAAGAGAGAAAAACCAAGCAGATATGCTAAGTAGGCCGCTGGATACGAGTTTGAAAGCTCAAAGAGAGGCCTGGACTAAATAAGTAATAATACATTTAATGTATGAAAGATAAAGATCGACATTGTCACCACAAAAGTGATATTTAAAGGCATGGGAATGAATATGTGTGAAAATAGAATGAGGAGTGAACTTGGGCCAAAGCCCTGAGCAATTCAAATCCCAAGAGGAAGAGAGAGGAGTGGGAGCTGGCAAAGGGACGAGAAAAGAGTGGGCAGAACGGCGGAAAGAAAATCAACAACACGCTGTCATGGCATCCAAGAGAAAGGGCATTTTAAGAAGGGAGTGGCCAACTGCTAACAGGGAAGGACTGACACCTGTCCCTTGGTTTTGTTAACACAGACTTCACAGATGGCCAAAGCAAGAACAGTTTCTGTGGAGGAGTGTCGGGGTAGGACTGGACCGGACTGGGTTGGATAAAGACACTTTTTCTAGAGTCAGACTACTGGGATCAAACCCTGGTTCTGCCAGCTGCTAGCTGGGGGCCCCAGGCAAGTGACTTGATATCTCAGTGTTTCAGTTCTGTTTGTGAAATGGGGCTAACAGCATACCTACCTACCTACATGGGCAGTTATGAAAATTAAACGAGTTAGTAAGATTTAAAGTATTTAGATTGTGCCTGGCACCACGTGCTCATTAGTGTTAGTGATTGTTCTTATTAACCACTATTGTTAATTTTGAAAATTGAAGGAAGGCTTTTTCTCTCCCCATTTCCCTCCTTCCTCTTCCTGAACAATTCAGTCCTAAAGCCATTAGGTAGAGGGGGGCGGGGGTACCCAGAGCAGGTGTCAGAGCCTCAGCCAGGTGGAAGGGGGTGCACACTGGAGTTGGCCTGGTGCCAAGGAAGGGCGAGGAGAGCATCCTGGCAGCGTCAGGGCAGGGTGGTGAGGAACTTTATAATAGCGGAGCCTGGCAGACACATCATCAGTCATGGGCCAAATTGAAATCATGCATCACCTAATAGATGCAATGAGAAGAACACAGCGCCACATCCTGATACTTGTGCATAACCTGTATCTCGTCATGAGCAAACATCAGACAAGCTCAAATAGAGGAACAACTGCAAAATAACTGGCCCAAATCTTCAAAAGTGTCAAGGTCATGTCCAGGAAAGACTGAGAAACTGTTCCAGACATAAGAGACTAAAGAGACACAGAAACCAAATGCCACACGTGTTTCTGAACTGGACCCTTTCCTTTTTTTCTTTTTTCTTTTTGTAAAAGATTTTATTGGGGAACTGGGAGAGGGGAACAGCGTTGGGGTGTTGGGAAAGGGGACCAGCCAAGTTGTTGTTTTCAATCTTCATTGTGGAGGGCGCCAGTCACCACCTGGCTGCCCATTGGCAGCTTGTGGCCTCTAAGCTCAAGGTGCTGTGTTCAATCTTAGTTGCGGGTGGGCGTAGCCACCATCTCATGTGGGAGTCAAACCAACAGCCTTGCTGTTAAGAGCGCATACTCTATCCACTGAGCCATCTGAACGGCAGCTCAGCTCAAGGTGCCAGAGTTAGTCTTAGTTGCAGGTGGGCATAGCCCACCATCAAACAGGCAATCTTGTTAGGAGCACGTGCTCTCACCAGCTGAGCCATCCTGCCACCTGTTGGCAGCTCAGCAACAGCTCAACTCAGGTGCAGCGTCACTGGCCCATGTGGGAATCGAACCGGCGGCCCTGTTACTCAGAGCTTGTGCTCTTAAGCCAATTCTTAACCAACTGAGCCACTCGGCCGGCCCTGGATCCTTTTCTTATAAATGATATTACTGGGACAACTGATGAAACTTGAATGGCATCTGACTTTAGACGGTAGTAGTGTATCATCATTAATTTTCTGATTTGGATGGTTGTATCCTGACTACATAAAAAAACAAAGGAAAACCACACCAAAGTATTCAGGGGTGATAAGATAGCCCATGGCAACTACTCTCAAATGGTTCAAGAAAAGAATTCTTTGTACTGTACTTGCAGCTTTTCTATCCATTTGTGATTGTTGAAAGAGAGAGAGAAATGAATGGTGTTCCAAGCCTCCCTGTACAGCCTCGGGCCAGAGGACCCATCCCCCTGCTCCAAGAGATACTGCTTTCCTTTCTGGAGCAAGAAAGACACTGAACCTGGCTTTAGTTAATGCGAGCTACAGAGTGGGAGCTGGGGCAGCCTGGCTCATCTGCTGGCCACTCACAGTAGCTTATGGCAACCCACTGCAGCAGGGGCTGCAGCCTACACAGTTGTCGGCGACTCACGGCAGCCCAGCTCCAGATTGAGCTGTTGTTGACCATACTAGCTGTAGAGGGCGCAGCGTCACTGGTTCTCATGTGGGATCCAAACCAGGGCTCTGCTGCTCAGAGCGGGAGTCCCAAGCCAACCCTTAACTAACGTGCCACTGGGCCGGCCCATGACTTCAATTTTTCCAATCAAGCAGGGACATGGACAGTTTAGAGGAGGAAGGAGACAGGGTGAAGAGCTGTTCAGGAGGGCTAGCCTCTTGAGAAATAGTCAGGTCAGCTGGGTGGTTTCGAGATCCTTTGGGGCTGGTGGCCCTGAGTTGTCAGTGGTCCCTTTCTGCCTGAGTGTGGGTTGGGCATCAGCGGCTCCCAACTGCAAGAAGACAGAATCATCAGCAGCAGATGGTCGTGTTCAGCCAAAGGACCAATCCTGATGATGATCTGGGTAATGCAGCATTCGAAGCCAAGAGGAAGCTGAAAATGAAAAGTGGTGAGGCAGCCCTAGCTACCTCATAGAGTTGTTGTGAGAACCGAATGCCATGATGTGTAGAACTGACCAGCATTTTCCAGGTGCTAAACGCAGATTCGTGCCCATCCTTCCCTTCCTGTCCCATCATTCCCCAAGAGCACAGAAGCCAAGATTCCTGGATGGAAATGGAATCTTGCCACCTCATCCCCCACCCCCAGAGGGCACCTGTCCAGTGGAGATGGGGGAAACTTCCAGGGTCCCCACCCCCACCCCAGAGCCCATCCCACCACAACCTTCTCACCTGTTGCAGAGATTGGCGTGGGCACCGCCGGCTTTGGCATCTTCTTCATCCTCTTAGGAGTACTCCTGTACTTTGACTCCGTGCTCCTGGCCTTTGGAAACGTGAGTGCCCCTGCCCTGTGGACCGCCCCCAACCTACCTGAGGTCTCTATGGCTGGGGTCAGCCCCAAGTTCCTTCAAATCGTGCCCATCCAGGGGTCAGGTGCCATCAAGCCTGTGAATGCGAGGGTGGCTGGGGATGGACAGCAAGCCCTGCTGGGCAGAGAATGCCAAAGTTCTGGGTGAGGCCCTAGGGGTGCCAAGAGGAATCCCTCTGGTTAGGGAGAGGAATGTCACATCACATGAACATACGCGACTAGAGAGGGAGGCAGGGACATGGTAAAGCCATCATAAGACAAACACATTTAATATGAAACAAGGCGCTTGGAGTAAAGACAGCATACTCAGTTGGAGAAGGACGAGAAGGAATTTGGAGAGGAAAATGGGTGTGGAGGTAGATAAAACACTTCCAGGTGGATGGAACATGCTGGAAGAAAGCTAGAGTTAAATTGGATGGGAACCTGGGCACTCTTAAGGGATCGTTAGGAGCCAAGCTGAAGACAGTGACAGGGCCATATAGTGGAGGGCCTAGAGTATAATTCCACGGGCAGTGGAGCCCTGATGTTTCCATGCGACTTTGGGTATGGCTGCCTAACCTATGTAGGCCTCAATCTTCACCTTCCTAAAATGGAGAGACTCTCTCTATCCCATCTTCCTTGGGAGGTGTGATGAGAAATGGAGTCATATATGAAATGCTGGGATCCAAGAAATTGGGCTGAATTGGGTGAGAAACTAGAGACCTTCAAAGTTTTCTTTGTCCAGCCCCCTGCCTCTGGGCAGTTCCATTCCTAACCAGCTCAAATTATTCAAGGTTCTGGGATTTTGCCACATGGCTGGGTCACTCTCTCTGATACATCTCTCCTTAAAGAGTTAACAAGCCCTGCGCCATGCCTGACGTGGCTCTAAGCCTGGCTGTGTTTGTGCTCATGCTCCTCTCCCTCTCCTACAGCTGCTGTTCCTGACAGGCCTCTCCTTCATCATCGGACTGAGGAAGACTTTCTCCTTCTTCTTCCAGAGACATAAGCTCAAGGGGACCAGCTTCTTTCTGGGGGGTGTGGTCATTGTGCTCCTGCGCTGGCCCCTGCTGGGCATGTTTCTAGAAACCTACGGATTCTTTAACCTCTTCAAGTGAGTGCCGGGCCCTGTCCCCTGGACGGGCTACCAGGGTCTCTGAGTAGCTGAGATCAGCCCAACGGATTGGGCACGGTGTGCAGAAGCTGGACTTATCCTGCAAGAGTTGGGAGCCATGGAAGGATTGAAAACGGGGAGGGGCATCGAGCAGACACTGGGAAAGGCCCCTCCAGCAGTAGGTTGAAGGGATCTGCCCGCCCCTCAGCAAACACTGAGCACCTGCTGTGTGCCCAGCACTGTGCCTATCCCCAGGGAGGAAACACAGGGCCCACGCTCAAGTTGAGTGATCCAGATGGGGAGGAAAGGCTAATATTTGCCAGGCCCCAAATATGCACTAAGCACGCTTATCATCATCATATCACTTGGTCATCTCCACAACCCATTGTAGGATCACCCTCTACAGATAAGGAAACCAACACTCAAAGAGGCTGCCCCCTGCCTGAGTTCTCACAGGCAGTATGTCCCTGGCTCCTGGCTCCACAACCCTCTGCCAGTCTGGTGTCAGCCTGGGCCTGGTGAGAGGCAGGGTGGGACTCAGTGAAGATGTATAGCCACTGTCAGAGCCAGTGTCCTAGAGGAAGCAGTCCCTGAGACGGGCCTTGAGGGCTGGGCAGCGTCTAAGAGAAGACTGGAAGGCACTTAAGAGGAAAGGAAAGGCTATCAGGGAAGGTGGGGGTGGGAGGAACAACTCCCAATGTCTCTGGGGTGCTGCGGAGAGAACAGAGGTGGCATGGGGATGTGGGGGCTGGAAGAATCATGACCTGTGGAATCATGGGAAGGAGCTGGGGTCAGGAACCCCTGGGTCCCCATAGGAACCCTCAGTCTGCTCAGTGTAGCCTTGAAAACAGTCTGATTAGCCTGAATGCCTAGACCTCATAGACATCATGTAGTGTGTCCTCAGGAAATGAAATTTTCTCACACATGTTCTGCCATCCATTTATTCAATATTCAAACAGTCATTGGGCCGGCCAAGTGGCTCAGTTGGTTAAGAACTCGCTCAAGAGTGCGAGCCCTGAGTGGTTCGATGCCCAGCCCGAGCTGAGTTGCCGCTGGCAGGATGCCTCCGCAGAAAAAAAGAAAGAAAAGAAACAAACAGTCATTTACTCAGTCAAATATATAAAAAGCCCCTACTGTGTGCCTGATCCAGGGCTAGGTCTGGGGACATGGCACTAAACAGGGAGAAACTTTCTGAGGAACTTGCAATTCAGTAGGGAAAACAAATAAATTCTGACAACAGTGACCATTTATTGAGGGCTTAGGACTGTGAGCAGGGCACCTGCAGATTCAGTAGTTCAAACCCAAAGTCAACCTGGACAAAGACACTTTGCACCAACACTGTAGGAGCAAAAAATAACTAGAGTTTATGAGAGACCTCGGGGATGCAGGTGAACCTCAGGGAATTGCAGCCCAAGGAAAGGAAAGAGCTCAGGCAGAATTCAAGTTTCTGATCCCCTACACACAGGGCCCCCTCCCCAGTCCAGCCTCGGCGCCTAAGAGCCCTTTGAAGGATCACATCTGTGTCCCAGCCAGGCTCTGCAAGGTGTGTTTGATGGGGGGGGGGGCCGAGGCAGGGGAAGAAGACATGAGCACAGCCCCTAACAGCTAGCCCTGCCTGGAGCCCAGGGAACCTGTGTAGTGACACTCAATCTGGAGAGGAGAAGACAGTGACAATAATGAAAACAAACATTTCCTGAGCATTTCTGTGTGTAAGGCTCTAGGATGCAGATACTATTATTAACTAGTACATTTTAAAGCTGGAAACAGATCCAGAGAAATTAAGGAATTTTCCCAAGCTTATATAGTGCCGGTAAGTGATAGAGCCAAGTTTTGAACCCAAGGAGTCTGACCCCAGGGTCTTCATGCTTCACCACTCCACTTGGCTGCTTCTCAAACACCAGGAGTACAGAACCAGTGCCCCCCGTGCCCAGGGCCCTGCTCTTTTGGGAGCCAAAGCTGGAGCCTTTCTGTGGACCACAGCCTTGCTGCCCTCTATCCTCCCTTCCTGGGCCATCACTGACCCTTCCCTCCATCCCTCTGCTCCTAGGGGCTTTTTTCCTGTGGCCTTTGGCTTCCTGGGCAATGCCTTCAACATCCCCTTCCTGAGTTCGGTAAGTGCCTGTGGCTTCGTGGTGGGGCCTTAGGGTGGGGCCTTAGGGTGGGGGGAGCACACGGAGTTTGTAGAACTGCTGCCCCAGGTGCAGTCGACCTTCCCCGTCTCCCCTTGCACCCCCCTTTCCCCAGGTTGGCCTGCCTCAGCTGCTCTTCCCCTCCCGGCTCCTTCTCCATTGGACAAGAGCAGACGGGTGACGGTACCAGGAGCAGCTGTGCCCAAGGGGTGGGTATAGAGGAAGGTGGCTATTAATAGCTCCTTATTAGAGCCAAAGATATGGACACTCAGAGAATTTAGGAAGTGCCAGAAAGTGCGAGGGATTTCTGGGTAGCTGTCTAAGTCTGGGACCCAGACATGGAGAGGACGTGTGACAGCCCAAGACAGCAGGAAAAGCAGGTGGCAGATATTGTTCTCTCCTTGGAGCAGTCATGGGGCAGTGGTCCCCAGTGCCTGCCCCCGCTCCTTCTCCGAAGCACCTGACAGAATATGAGCTCTCTGAGAAGCCAGCACCTTGATGCGCCCGCCAGCTGGGCACATCCCTGCGGCCCCCTCCATATCTGCACTTGGCACTGCTCCCAGTTCTCAAGGCCGGCTTTGTAATAACCTCAATATTGAGTCTGCTCACCACTCTTTGTCTGGAGTAATGATTCTTGGCTCCCACAGCTGTTCCGCCGACTACAAGGAGGCACCAGCTCAATGGTCTGAACAGCAGAGATGAGCTCCTCGAACTTGGCTCATTGGTTGAGGGGGCTGGACAGGAAATGAGGTCATACCCTCAGGCCCCCACCCTGCACTGACTCATCTCCCGGTCACACCTGGGCCTCTCCAAGTCCAGAAGGAAGGATGGAGCTGAATGACTGACCTCCAATGCCCAAATCAACGTCAGGACTGTTGGGAGCAGAGATGCAGAGCCCCACAGAGATCGGACTGGGGCTGGTATCACACCCCCCACACTGTATTTACGGGAGGAAAAGCAAAGATTAAATCCCCAAGCTATGCGTGTGTCTGTGATTCAAAGTCAGTTTCTCTCGCCCATTAAGTCCATCTCCCGACTCCGGGCAGGCTGAAGCACACATCATTCCACATAGCAAGGGGCAGGCTTGCTCTCATAGGCTCACTTTTATCCTGGTGTTTAAAGTCCTAATGAGTGACATAATGTGTTTGCAAGCCCCTATTAGTGGGAGGCATTAGACACGTGATGGGTAATAATCCTGTGTACTGGCAGGAAATGCTTCTCAACCATTAGGTAGATGTCTGCACAGTGAACCTACCAGGTAGAGCCTGTGTTGGGGAGCTTCTTGTCTGAGAGTAAAGACATAGCTTTTGCCTTCAGAGAGCTCTAGTCTGACAGAGGGAACAGTCTCTGTCCTGGGGTGCCCCTCGTCCAAAAGTAAAGCGCATTCTTACAGGCCCAAGAAGGAAACAAGGATCCACTGCAACATCAATCTCTTTAGTAAATACCTTTAAGGGTCCTCTATGTCCGTACCGAGCAATGGAGTGGGTGCTCAGGATGCAAAGGGAAGGAGACCTGTCTCCGCCTTCAAAGTGGGGTAAATAGCAATTATAAAATGCTATGATCATGTCTGCCACAGACACAAAGGTGGGGTCCTGGGAGCAGCACCTTCTGAAACGCCTGAGAGTCACTTGTCCATAGTCCCTTAGAATTTCCCAAGTACATCCGCCTTCTAGAGCAATCATTGTATCCTGCTTTCTCAGCTGCGTAAAGACCTGTCTCGCCCATCTGATTGTGTCACATTCATCTGAAAACCCTGTGCTGAGCAAGTGCTCAGTAACTGGGGAAAGAAGGAAGGAAGGAAAAAATGAGAGAAACCCACCCCCCAGTCTCAGATCACAGCCCAGGAGTCCCCTTTCTGGTCTGAGACTCAAGGCCAGCTGGCCAGAGTTGGGAGCACGTGGGGAACAGTAGCCCCTGGATCCCACTGTGTCCTGCTCTTCTCCCTCCTTCCTTTGGTCATGCTCACTTCTCGTTGGGTGTGTCGGTGGCTCTTGTCTGGAGGGGGGACATTTCACACTGACCACCCCCCCACACACACTCCTGCTCAAATAGTCCCTTCCCACATTGTTTGGGGCAGAATGGGTTTCTGGCTGAGTGGGTCTGGGGTGGGGGAGGGGGGAGGAGGATGGAAAGAACTAGTGGTAATCAGAAAGCCAGCTCTGGAGGACTTCTGGAGGGGAAGGAAGAGGCTGATTCCAGTCATGAGAGCCAGGAGGCGGGAGACCGTGCTTTGTCTCTGAGGGGGTCTGAGGAGGAGGGAGAGGGAGGCAGAGGGGGGCCTATACCGGAGACGTCACTCCGGGCTTTATAAAAGGGACCTGATCACAGAGCTGGCAAGAGTGTGCCCAAGAGCCCAGCTCACCGCCCTCTGGTGTTCACTCACCCAAGCAGTGTCATCACTGGAGAGACCCTTTGGTGCTCCCACCCACCAGGACAGAGCCAGGTAGGTGCACTGCGGCGCCCATACTTAGGGAGGGGTCTGCCCAAACCTAGGGAGGCTCCCAGATGAGAGCAGGAACTTAGATCCAAGACTGACCGATGC
>NW_017731484.1:1625249-1629114 GCF_001890085.2 Hipposideros armiger | reverse complement strand
TTTGGCAAAAGGCTTTAGGTGAGACCACAAACAGTAGCCTGAGCAGTGATCCTGCTGCTGGGATAGTGGGTGTAACAGTGAAGGAAGCCATGGTCCCTCCCCATCTCTGCCAGGCCCTAAGCAAGGCAGGAGGGGCCTCCTAGGAAGATTATCATTAACACTGCACCATGCCTACACTCCTCTTCTCCAAAGTATGCCAAGGCATTGAGGAGCAGGGCTCAAAGCCAACCACGCCACAACGCACACCCCCTCGTGTATAAGGACTTATTTCCACTAATCTCTAGCCACAATTGGCTGGGGCCATTGTCTACTCAGAGCTAGTTGCACTATTTTACTGCCAGAAATTGTAGTGAACTTAATGAGCCTTGCATGTGAAGTGCCTTCTAAATTAGCCTTGTTAACCCTCGGTGTGAAGAGCAGAGATTACATATACCCGGAGTGGGGGAGTTTGAGCCAGGTTAGGGGGACCCAGATAATTTCCCATTCCTCCGAGTCCTTGTATAACATTAGGTGGGGGCACGGTTATTGGGGGCTGTGGGAACACAACGGTCTTAGCTCCACTTCCTTGAATTCTGTAACTACAAGAAATCAAGCTTTCTTTCCATTAGCTTTTATATAGTTACCAAGAAGCGTTTATTGAGGCCCTACTATGTGTGCGGCCCTGTTTCAAGCACTCTGAGAGATAAGGGGAGGAATGAACATGACTCCACCTGCCTCAAGGTGCTCACAGTCCAGCAGGGGAGCCCAATGCAGAGCCAGGCAGTGAGCCAAGCACGGCGTCCGGCAGATACCTGTTTTCTTTATTTCCAAGCTCTATCCTGTTTGCTTCCTAAAAGGAAGTAATTTAATATAAAAGATATTGAAGATCATTCTGGAAAACATTGGAAATCAAAGCTATGTTGAAGGAGGGAGGAGGAAATGGCCTAATCACCCAGCTCAGGTGCCGGTGCTGGTGGTGGTGCCCAGCTGGCATGGAGCGCTGAGCTTCCTCGAGGTCAAGGAACAAAAGGGGAGCATAGGCTGGGGCGGTGAGCAGACGTTCCGAGGCGGCTCTCCTGACCCGGCCTCACGCAGCTTCTCCCTGTGGCTCTGTCCTAGGCCAGAAGCTCGGCCCCCTGGCGCTCCCGCCTCCCTGGGAGCAGAGCCAGCGGTACGTGACTCCGGAGAGCGCCGCGGAGCCCGGGCAGCCAGGCCTGTGCGCGCCCCGCAGCCGCCTGATCCCTGCCCCACGGGGCGCGGCGCTGGTGCAGCGGGAGAAGGACCTATCCGCCTACAACTGGAACTCCTTCGGCCTGCGCTATGGCAGGCGGCGGGCGGCGCCTCCGGACAGCGCCCAGGGACATGGGATTTCTAACCCCAGACAAGGGGCTCCGGGCGCGCGGGGCGGGGCTAGGGCCCGGGCCGTGGAAAGGGGCTTGCAGTTTCCATCCTGAAGCAATAAAGGAAATGCTGCCGACTCAACCGCGTGTGATTTGTGGCTGATTTTTGCAGGCAGCACTGATGAGGCTGTTCCCCTTCTGCCCTCGATTGGCTCTATAGCTGGTTCTAAAATGCCTTTGGTGTTATCAAGAGCAGTGCTTGTCAAACTAGAGGTGGGCAAGGACCAGGTTGGTTTTTCCCCAACCCGGGACAGATCAATACTTTTAACACACACACACACACACACACACACACACACACACACACACACACNGGTGCTCCCACCCACCAGGACAGAGCCAGGTAGGTGCACTGCGGCGCCCATACTTAGGGAGGGGTCTGCCCAAACCTAGGGAGGCTCCCAGATGAGAGCAGGAACTTAGATCCAAGACTGACCGATGCGTCTCAGGCAGGCAAAGGGGGCATGATGGGTCCTGATTACCAGGTTAGCCAGATTATTCTGGGATGTCGGGGTGAATATATTGACTCGCACTTTATTTGTGAAGTCAGGACCTTCCCAAGGACTCCTCTTACTGTGGCAGGAATAAATACAATGAATGAACTCTGTGGCTGGGATTAGAAGCCACAGAGCGTTTCGGGGGGAGCTGGGGAACACCGCAGAGCTCATTGGCTCAACGGGCTCCTCTGAGCAGTTCCCTCAATTTATGGATAGCAAATACAAACCCAACCAAAGAGCTCCTTGCACCCTGCTAGCCCCCTTGCACTAAGAAGGTCACCCCAGGAAGGTAGCCACCCCACTTCAAAAGCTTTCTGACCATGCCTGGAATGTCTCTACTACTCACTAGGCACAAAAGACCCTGGAGTGGGGGAGCCACAAAAATTGCGGTGGCCCCTTGAAAGCGGATGGCTGTTTTCCAAACAATTCATTTCTACTACTGCGTTGAGTTGGGGGAGCGTGTGTGAGTGTGTGTGTGTGTGTGTGTGTGTGTGTGTGTGTGTGTGTGTGTGTGTTGGGGACAAGCATTGGGGAATATAAGAACTCTCTCACATGGTGCCCATGGTAAGTGCTATCTATGGTGGGGAGGAGGCAATGTGAGGAGGTGAGAGTACAGAGAAAGGAGCACTGCCTTCTAAGCACAAAGCCTGCCCACTCCCCACTTCCTCACTGACCATCCTGCTTCTGCAGAGCAGCTAAAATGCTCTGCACATAATCCTCTCTGGCTTGGACTTCCCAGCGTGAAACCCCTGCATGGCCCTTTCTTACGCTCACCATTCTCTTTCTCTCCAGCGAAGTCCCATCCTCCTGGCAGGCTCGAGGGCCTGCAGTTTTCTCCCCACCCAGCCCTGGCCGACCTGCCTTCCATATAAGCTTTTATTCATCTGCCTGACTTGTGCTCAGAAACTCAGCCCAGGTGTCACCTCCTGCAGAAAACTTGCCTGGACCCTTCAGGATGGGGTCCCATCACTCCCACCGTCCCCCTGTGTACTCACATGCCTCCGGCCTATCATTTATGGTGTTATTTCAAAATGGTCTGCTTAGGACTCAATTTATTGTGCTAGACTTGAGATGGTGGTTGGGGGGTGGGCAGTTCCCTGTGTCTTAGCACACCTGTGCACCCTAGCATCTAGCACAGCACCCAGTTGGTGCTCAAGGAATAATTTCAAACTAACCTGGACCCTGTGCATTCATGGTTCGAAGCCACAAAAAAAGTGGTTTTACACGCTTCAGTCTAATGGATCAATCCTGCCTCTATTCCCTGCCCTAACCCAGGCCAAGGGCAAGTGCAGAAATCCATGGTCTGGGTTTCAGGGTGTCACGGAATCAAAATCTGCAAAAATAACTGACCATCTGAGGGGAGAATTGGTGGCCAGTCTGAACCAATGCCCTGATTTTACAGGTGGAGCAATAGACCCAGAGATGGGGTTGACTTGCTCCTGTCTCCCATGCCGAGGTGAGGCCGGCCCCAGGACTCATGAATTCAGGATTCTTCCCTTCCACCCCCATGCCTGGGTCCTGGAGGGAGAAGAGAGGGGCTGGGGAGTGGGGGCCAAGAACAGAGGGATGGGTGGTGCTGATGGGCACCATGATAGTCCCACGTCCCCTCGCCATCACCCCAGAGTGGCTCCAGGCCTTGTATCTGGCACCCACACCCTTTGGGCTCCTCCTGCGACTCTACTGCCTCCCGATCAGTTTGTCTTTAATCATGTTTGTTGGACAATCCCCACGTGCCTGATGACTTTTTCAAAGAGAAATTAGACTTGGGAGCTGGAAGAGGTGGGGTAGTGGGCAGGGGAGGGTAAAGGGAAAGAGGGTGACGTGAGGGTCAGGGTACACAGCTGCCATCTCAACAGCTAAAATCGTAAGGTCAATTCAATTCATGTCCATTCAGAGCCCACAGAGAATACAATATGGAGACAACTGACCTGACAAATCAGGGAAAGGTTTTTCTCTTCCCTGAAGTATAGGTGATAAGACAACCTAATG
>NW_017731484.1:1623941-1624764 GCF_001890085.2 Hipposideros armiger | reverse complement strand
TCAACCATCTTCTGAAGCAAACCTGAGATTTGGAATTCTGGCCACTTGCCAACCTAAGCAGTCCTGCCCCTTCCACCAGTAGGGATCCTTCCTTCCTTTCTAACTTGACTGGCCTCCCCACCTCCAGGAAGCATCCCTCCTGCATGATCCTCACCTGGCACGAGTTCAGCTTTGACTATACGTGCAAGTGGTCTCAGTCCCATTTCCTTGATGCGTCTGCTCAGACTCATCCCTCCACCGGAGCCTCCAAGGGCAGGAGCTATCTCTTCCTTCACACTGGGCTCCGTCTGCCCCCAACCCAGCCCAGACCTGTGCCTGACCTAGTCCTTCCTCCCTCTCAGTTTTGGCCTCAGGGCACTTCCAGGACCTGTGCCTTCTCACCAGGATGCATCTAATGGTTCCTCGGCAGCTGATGCTTTTTCTCTGTGCCATCTCCTTCAGAGAGACATTAGAAAAGGTGGCGCCCGTGGAGAATCCTAGGTCCACAGGTATGTGTTGTCTGGCAAAAGGGTGGGAGGGAGCAAGTGATTGTTGCAAAATGAGATTTGCCACATTTTTCAGATTGTGTTTAGTCTAGTCATGTTAGTTAAACAACGTATTTAATGGAAACCCAAGACTGGCACCTGCAGCTCATTAATCTTGCAAGTTAGGGATGGCTTACCACTGCTATGGGCATCAGCAGGCTCACCTAGGTTCAGGTGTTTGTTAGCCACCAAGCTCCTTCATGGTTTTCTCACACTGTATTCTTTGCTCCATGCTAATCACCTCTCTGTGCGGATCTGCTGGGAAGAAATTTACTATGCAATTTTCTTTCATCAGTGAC
>NW_017731484.1:1618835-1621455 GCF_001890085.2 Hipposideros armiger | reverse complement strand
ATATCACCCAGCCCCACAGTCAGACCTGCACTGGGGGTCTCAGCCCCAAGGCACGGAAGCTCTGTGTGCAAGGGGTGTCAACAGTGCACTGGGCCATCCATTCTCCCCGCCCCCCTCCCAGAAGCCCTGGATGGACCCAGTACTTTACATGTATCACTCATTCCTCTGCATTCTTGTAACCACCAGGGAGCTGGGCATGTAGTAGCCCCATTTTCACAGGTGAGATCCCTGAGGTTCAGAAAGATTACTAACTCATTTAAGGCACACAGCCAATGAGAGGCAAGCCTAACCAGGCTTCTGACACCAGAGCCGGATTCCCCAACTGCACTGTCATGCTACTCTCAGATGGCAGGGTTTCCGTCTGAGTCAGCCATAGTGGACATCAGGAAATGTCAGTCTGCCTTTGTGGGGACATTTCTGGGAGCCCCTGATATCTGGGGAGCTGGAATTGCTGTCGGACGGAGTAGAGCATGTCAGCAGGGAAACAAAGAAATCCACCCTTCTGCCCACAAGAAAACCCAGCCCTATGTGACAGCCTCAAGATACCTCTACTTGGGCTAGGATGGAAATGTTTTTTCCCATAAAGGTTGTGGGACCCAGCACCATGCCATGAAGTGCCACAGTGTTCCACTCATTACGGAAACCAGGACTCCATAGAATGGAGGCAGAACCTTGTTGCTGTGGCAACAAGATAGGCTGCCATGGCAACATGACCACCTGCCCCAGCCTATCTCTACCCTGAAACCATCCTCCAGGATCCCTCGAATTATTGATCCTGCCATGAGCTCATGTCCTAACATGGCATGACATTGGGATGCTGTTTTTATTTGGAAGGGCATCGCATCCCCCCAAAAAGCCTGGGGTGTCTCTGTACCTCAGGCAGAGGAATCATAAACCCAATACTCATTTTGTTAAGGGAGTTATTCCCCTACTTCCTGGGCCAATCTTTCCCTGATGAAGACTGTATGGTAGGAAAAAGCTGATGAGTCTCCGAAATCTGCTCTTAGCCAGTCTCACTTTACAAAATTCCCTGTGACCCCCTCTAACCCTTCCTCGCAGCCTTAGGTCTAGGCAGATAAGAGGTAAGGGTGTGTGTGTGTGTGTGTGTGTGTGTGTGTGTTTGCGCGCGTTGCTTCAGGGGCAAGCAAATGAAATGTGTTCTCTGGTATAAGAAGCAGACTATTGGTGTGTGAGAGGGTGTGTGTGAGAGAGGTAAATATGAAAAACTGCACGTTCATAGACATATGCCTGTGCGACCGTGTGTGGGATGGGCCCTCCTCACTACATTTCAGGCCTTATCAGCTCCCACTGCAATCCAAGTGCCCTCTGGGATCTCTGCTCTAGCTGATTCAGCAGGTAGCGGGAGGAGAGCGGGGTCTGCCTGTCCCACGCTCCTTGTCTCAGTACTGATGCCTGCGAGACTCCGGGCTTTGCAGTTCTTGGTCCCATGTCTTGGGCAGAAATCTTGGGTTTCATGAGGCTCCCAGCCTGACTCTGAACCTGCTCCCTGGATTGGAAGGAGGGTACAAGGCAGGTTGGAGGCTGTGAGAGGCTATAAACATTTCTGGCCCCAGGGGTTCCCGTTCCCCTCTCTAGACTTTCCAGGTAGACTCAGAGAGCTTGAGCACCACAGCCCAAAGACCTGGACATGGGGCTGCCTAGGGGACTCAGAACCACTCCTTCCTGGAGTCTCTGGACTGTCCCCATGAGGAGAGAAACCAGGTCCTTCATTAAGGAAAGGGGAGGTGGGTGGGTCTCTTTCCAGGTTCCACCCCTTTGGGTAAGTCTGTTATAATAAATAGTAGGGAACTTGTCTCCACTTCTATGCAAAGGCACATGGCAAGCAGGGCTGGGAACGATGCAGGGAGATTTCTGCTTCTAGTACCACTCTCAGTAGAATAACAGGAAATGTTTGTGTCCCTGTGGTGTGCCAAGCACAGGGCTAGTCCATTTCATCCTCACAACAACTGCATGAGGTGGGAATGTTATCCCCATTATGCAGGAGGGAAAACTGAGGCTCAGTGAGATTAGGTGGTGTGCCCAAGGTCACACAGCTGGAGCATTATAACACCAAAAGTCAGGCTCGCTTTCTAACTCTACGTGCTGCAATCTTCCTGCATAACACAGTCTTTCCTTTTCCTCAAGTCACTGTGGGGCAGAGCCAACCCTCCTCCTGAGTGATTTGTCTTGGGAAGGAGGTCTTGCAGTCAGTGTAACTCGATCCTGTCCCTCTCCAGACTTCTTCAATGGCGATGCAGGTGAAATCAACAATCCTGTGAGCCGGCCTCCGCCTCAAACCTCCTGCTAGGGACCAGGCATCTAAAATCTGGCCCTGTCTGTCTCCTTTCTCTGGAAGCAGCTTCCCCAAGGCCAGACTTGGTCATATCAAGGTGACGGATGTCAAGTCCAAGGGGCGCCAGCATGCTCTTCCCCGCTTCAGTACCTTCTTCCACTTGAAAGGCATCAGAGCCCAACACGTTCTCATGCTTGGCTCAGAGCAGAGAGCCTGCGAGCAGGAGTTGGTTCTGGTTTTGGGGAGAGCCAGGACATAAAAGCCCCCCCTTCATCACCTTCTCGGGTTTTGCCTGCCTACGTTTTTTCTACAGCTGTCCAATATAGT
>NW_017731484.1:1612106-1618255 GCF_001890085.2 Hipposideros armiger | reverse complement strand
TGTTCAGCATCTTAGCTGTGGAGGGCAGTGTCACTGACCCTCATATGTGGGATCCGAACCGGGGCCCTCTGGCGTCCCAAGCCAGTTCTTAACCATCGCCCCACTCGGCCGGCCCCCTGTCTTCTTGTTGTGCCCTCACAAGGCAAAAAGGCGGAAGCAGCTCTCTGGGGTCTCTTTTGTAAGGGCACTAATCCGTTTCATGAGGGTTCTGCCCTCACAACTTAATCACCTCCCAAAGTCTCCACCTGTAAATACCATCACATTGGTGGTTAGAATTTCAACATACAATGGGGGGAGAAAGGGGGACAAATATTCAGTTCATTGCAGTGCCCCAGAGAGAAGCCAGCTCAGAACCCCCATCTAGAGTGGGGTGCTCAGAGCCCTGTCTAGGAGCCCTCCACCTGCATAATGAGTTTTTAGGCCCCTCCACCTATCTCTTAACCATAAATGGAGAGCCAAAGAACCCAGGACTTCAAAGAAAGCCTCCAGTTTGCAAGAGGAGACCAAAGCAAATAAACACAGAAAACAGAGATATTGGGTTTTTTAAATTAGTCTGTAATTAATATTCTCAGGGAACATAAAAGAAAATTTTGCATTTATAAAGCTAGTATTGGATGCAATAAACATAGGACTTTTCAAAGAATCAAAAATTGGATGTTGAAAATTTAGGGGAAAAATTTTTTAAAGAAATAAAAGAGTTGGAACAAAAAATTAAGGAAACTCCTAGAAGGTAGAACATAAAAAAAAAAAAATCAGGAGGCTGGCCGAATGGCTCAGTTGGTTAAGACCTCGCTCAAGAGTGTGAGCTCTGAGCAACAGCGGTTGGATGCTTGGCTTGAGCTGAGCTGCCACTGAGCTGCCAACAGGTGGCAAGATGGCTCAGCTAAAAAAAAAAAAAAAAGAAAAGAAAATCAGGAGATTAAATATAAGAAACTTAGAGAACAAACAGAAGCTGTAACATCCTACTCATGTGAGTTCCAGAAGAGAGAAAAGAGAAAATAGAAGGGAAGAAATGGCCAAAGACTTAATGCAGGACCATTTCCGAGAATGGAAGGTTACAAATTTCCAGATTGAGGGCGTCCACTGAGTGCCTGTCTCACGAGTGGAAAAAGTCCAACACCGGGGATAAGGAAAAGGTGGCAAAAGCCACTACAGGTAAAACCACAGACGAGTCGAGAAGCAGACTTGCTCAACTCAGAAGATTTGGAAAAACAACTTCCAACTTCAGAGAGAAAATAAATTTCAACCTTGAATTCTATTCACAACTAAACTATTAAGAGTAAGGGTTGAATGGAAACATTTTTAGACATGCCAGGACCGGAAATGTTTACTTCTCACGCACCCTTTGTCAGCAATCTTTCGGAGCATGTACTTAACAAAGGTGCAGACTGAGAAAGCAGATCCCCAGAGGCTGGACACAGGGCGCAGAGGAGAGCAGCAGAGACATGATGTGCAGACAACAGTGTGTAGCAGACCTATGAGCACAATGCTCCCAGGAGAAAATCCCACGTGGTGAGGAGGTTTGGAGCATCTGGGCAGAATTCATAGGATCACAGGAAAACAAAGAGTGGAAAAAGGGGGTGGGGGCAATGGTGAACTCAATGAAAAGCCAAAAATGACATAAGAAAGGAAATGCAATTATAATACACAGTAAACAATAATTATAGTAATGCAAATACTGACTTTTGATTTTGCCAAAATTGGAGAGGCGGAGTATAAGAGAGAGAACTCCTCACTTGCAGTAAAGGAAGATGAATAAATAAGGTATAAATCAGAAAAATTAAGAAATGGTAGTATACATGTAATCGTTAGGAACATGAACAACCAACAATAGCAAAATATTGGGAGTTGAAAGGCGTAGCTTCTCAGTGGCAGGACTGGGGGCAGGACTGGTGTCTGCTACTTTTCATTATAAGTCTTTAGTTCCATTGTTTGTTTGTTTTTTTAAAGATTTTTATTGGGGAATTGGGGGAGGGGAACAGCACTGGGGAATTGGGAAGAGGAACAGACAAGTTGCTGTCCTTTTGTTCTTCAGTCTAGTTGTAGAGGACGTCGCTTCACTGGCCCATGTTTGTATTATCATTGAGCTCTTCCTGGGTGAGGCAGTCGCTCACTGGCCATTGGACGGCCGCTCATGGCGGCTCACAGCAGCTCACGAAAGCTCACACCAGCTGCCGGGCCTGCCCCACTGCAGCCTATGCTGTCACCAACGACTCACGGCAGCCCAGCTCCAGGTCGAGCTGTTGTTCACCATCTTAAATGTTGTTCACTAGCTGTAGAGGGCGCAGCATCACTGGCCCTCATGTGGGATCTGAACCGGGGCCCTGCTGCTCAGAGCTGGCACCCCAAGCCAACTCCTAACCAACGTGCCACTCGGCCAGCCCTAGTTCTATTATTTTTTTTTAAACTAGAGCATTTATTTTTCTGATAAAAATAATAGGAAAGAGGGTCCGTTTCCTGGGAAATGGGTTCTTGGAATACAACCACTTTCTCTAACAACCCTCCCCCACTGCAGCTATCCTGCTGGTGACACTCTTAGCACACAAACCCCTATCACCCTCCTATCAGAACCACCATCCTTCCCCACCTCCCCAACCCCAGCACCACACATACATACACACACACACTCCTCTGAGCTGCTGCACTGTCATGCCCTTCTCTGGAAAAGGTACCTTCCAGTTTAAGCTTTTTTTGATGATGAAACAGACCTCTGGTGCCATTTAGGGAAATACAGTTTATGATGTGTCTAGCTATTATGCCTCAGGATAGGGCATCTAGCCTCACTCCGCTGGGTGTATCTCATTTCAGGAACATCGGTTTGACCAAGCCCCCCACCCCTCGCCAATCCTCTCTGCCCCAGGCCCCTGCAGCTCTAAGACCTGTGTGACCTGCCTTCAATTTCTCCTTGAGCAATCCTCAGGTTGGGATCACCCCAACACTGTGGCTGAATTCCTGTTCCTCCAAGTCCCCAGAACAACAGCAAAGAATGCTTGGTTCTCCCCCACCCCCACCCCCAGCTCCAAGGTTGTCCTGGTCGCAGCCCCAGAGCCTCCCCAGAGCTCTCTGGGTAATTACTCCTTCTGGAGGGTCCACCCACACAAGGTAGCCCTGGCGGCTTATTAAATTCCATCCGGGGTCTTTCTTTCCCTCTCAAGGCCCCATCTGTTCATCTCTGCTGAGCTCAGTGCCCCCATCTGATTGAAAAATTCCTCTGGGGAGCCAGCTGAGGCCCTAAGCGTGATGTGGGGAGGAGCACAGGAGGAACAAAGACACATCCATGGTTTATATTTTCTCCTGCTTCCCCATTTGTTTTTTATGAACAGAAGCAGGACTGGCCCAAAGATTGAGGCTCCCCAACTCTAAGCCTCAATAAGTCCAATTTTCACCTCTCTACCACCTCCACAAGGGCAGTGGCCATGGCAAAGCGTTCTCCACTAAAGTAAGGATGGCCAGGAGGAAATCCATGCCTGTTCCAAAGCAGCACAAATTAGGCTTTTCCTGCTACTAGCCTTCTGTCTCTCCATCCTTGACTTCCTCTGGCTACTCCTAGACTTGGTCTCAACACCCAAATCTTCTTGGGGTAATCATGGAACAAAATGGGAGTTGGAGCCATTTTTAGAGAAACCCTGAGCACCACTTGTCTAGAGACCCCCCTCCCCCAACCCCCTGCCCCTACTCTACACACGCAGCCGTGGGATCTGAAGAGAGATGCAAGGTCCAGGCTCCGAGTGGATTTATGCCTCTCCTGACGGGTTCTCACGTCCTAGGTCTGCCCCACTGGGAAAGGGCTGGTACCACGCAACCCTTCCCTCCACTTCTGCCAGCTCCACTTCCCCCAACCTGGAAGTGACGCAGCCAGGGGGCCTAGGGATCCTGGGGAGCCTCTGTGAGAAAAACGAGACCCCTGGTCTGACGGGCTTGGGAGATGACCTGATAAGGGTCCTTACCAACTCCCCCTCCCATTCCACAGCCCAGGGCACCGGAAGGCCCACGTTCAGAGAGGAGAGGCTCATGGCGGTTCCTCCTCCTTTTCTGGATTCTCCCTCCCTGGCAATGGCAGCGTAGCCGGTCAGAACACACAGGATCCTAAAATGCCAGAGCTGACTGTTCTCAGGGTCTGAGCTTACCACCTCACAGGGCATCCACTCTCATTGAGCAGTGCTGACTGCTCGAGAGTTCTTCCTGAGGACAGAACAAAAACTGGACTCTCTCTCCTGGCCACTCCTCACACCTCAGACTGCACGAATAGGTCTGGTTCTGCTTCCCTTGGAAAATCCTCCAAGGGCTTTATGACCTGCTGGGGCTGAGTGGAGAAGGTGTACTGAGAGGAGCCTGTGAAAAGAGTGGCGACCGGCTGCGCCTCTCCCAGCCTCGGAGCGGAAAGGTCAGGAGAAATGAGAGATTGTTATTTCTGGGCCCTGTTACCCTCTTAGAAGTTGATTTCCTTGCCTCTCCTCCGGTTCCCGGCAACGCTTGTCTATAATTTGACTGCAGCCTCATATTGTTGTGTCTTTCCTGGTGAGGTGATTCACACTTCTTATTCGCAATGACCCCACTGCTGCTCTCAGGGCCAGCACGGTCGATGTGCTGCACACACTGGCAGTAGGCAGGACAGGGTTGTGGGGAGGGGAGGATACCTGGGTCCACAAGGAGGCCTAGACCTGCTGGCTGGACTCCCTGGCCCTGCTTATGCCATAGAAGCATGCTGAGTGTGGACTAAAATGTATGTGAGAGTCCTGTGCACTGTGCTGGATGTCTAAAGTACAACTGGGTGTGGGGCTTAAAAGGCTTCCTCTCCCCCATGGAGAGCTCTGTGGGGTTGGCAGCACTCCCTGCAGCTCAGCCACAGCTCAGCACCCCTCTTCTCATGAATCCCATTGGCTCTTCCAGTCATCT
Source organism: Hipposideros armiger (assembly GCF_001890085.2). NCBI lineage: Eukaryota > Metazoa > Chordata > Mammalia > Chiroptera > Hipposideridae > Hipposideros > Hipposideros armiger. Next base: position 1,613,359 of record NW_017731484.1, on the reverse strand, counting down.
CTGACACCCACAGTCACAGAGAGGAGCCAGGAGTCACAAGGTGGAGTGCTCAGCTGGCCCTTCCCTAAGCTCTGTGAAGCCTTAGCTTCCTCGTCTGAACAGCGGGGATGAGAGTACCCAAGTCGTAGGGCTGCTGAGAGAATAAAATACCTTCATTTTCAAAGTACTTCACAGCACATTGTAAGTGCTCAAGAAATGATGCTGGTGTTACCTGTGTTCTGACACAGCTTCCAGGCTGACCCCATCTCCCCACTAGCTCTGTTCCTGCTCCTTTTGCTCTAGGGTTTGGGGAGGAAAGAAAGAGGGAGGGTGGGTAGTCACTCACCCTTTACCATGATAGGTCATGTGAAGACTGTTGGTGGGAAAGGAGACAACATCATTCTTAAGCCACTCTCCTGAGATTCCTGATCTGCTCTCCATCAGCAGAAAGCCCCAAGGTAGAGAGAAGTGACATTCTGGGGTAGGGTGCCCATCACCTCGGCAGCTGGATTCACATATAACACAGGATATGACATGGGAGATCCAAGTGTCCACTCTGCCACTTACCAGCTATAAATTAAGACACGTGACTTATCCACCTTGGTCTTGACTTCCTCCTGTATTACAAGAATACTGGTTCACTTACCTCCTAGGACTGACATGGTCATTGGGAGAAGACCCTCCTCCATTTAGGCCCTTGCGTTTTGCTTTGGACCTTCTCCCTGCTCCCACTAACTTGCCACTGTCATTACTGGACTTGCATGCAGGTCCTGCCCTGTCATGTGTCAAAGGCCATGACTTCTTGCTTACAGCCTTCCGTAAGGCCACCCTGTGCCGTCCCCAGTTCCCCTGAATGACATCACCATCCACGTAGATGATGACCCGGCCAGCACCCTGGCTCCTCGGTTCCCTGAGTACCCTCTTTCCGCTGATTTCACCCCTAGTCCACTTTAGCCATCCATCCCACATCCTGCTCTGGAGTTTTCATCACTTACAATTGCTCCACCTCCAAAGAGACTATCTCAAATGCTCCACTCTTGACGAGATCCCTGCATTCCAGCTTTATGCTTCCACTATTCCCACCACCACTGCTCTTTCTTCTCACCCATCTGTGGTCCTCTGCTTCCTTCAAGCTGATCAATCCTGTCCTGTCTTGACTTTTTTCCCCAGAGTCCATTATTCAATAACACTGATGCTAGAACACTAAGTCCCTCATCTTTGATCCACATCTAGCATCACCCCAGCCCTGTATGACACCAGCCACACAGTTTCCC
>NW_017731484.1:1609395-1610986 GCF_001890085.2 Hipposideros armiger | reverse complement strand
GAAAGGGAGAAGAGAAAAGCCTCACTTTGTCCTCCTTCCCCTCCAGCTATCACCCTCTTCACCCTTTGTTACAGCCCACCTTCTCAAAATAGCTGCTGTACTATACTACCTTCATCTCCCTACTTCCCATAGTTCTTTGACCCATCCCTGTCTGAAGTCCCGTCCCTCTGCATCACCCAAACAGTTCTGCTAAGAGTACCCATGTCTACGTTTTACCTTCATCTTACCTGTCCTGGTGGCAGCACCACCACTGCTCACCATCGCTCCTTACCACTCTCCTTTGGTTCATGAACACCTGTGGGTTTCCTCCTGCCTTCTGACCTCTCCTCTTTGGTGTCCTCTTCAGATTCTTCCTCCACTACTGGTCCATTAAAGCTTGAAGTCCTGGGCCTTCTTGCTCTCTACTCTCTCCCCTGGCTACTTTCATTCACACCTGTGGCATCAATTACCAATTGCAAATAACATTTAAATCTTTCACCCAGGTCCATATATGCACCTGTCATTTAATGTCATCCCTGAGATATCGCAAAGGAACCCTACATTCAACAGGTCCTCAAACTCATGGTCTCCCCAACCCTCTTTCTTTTAGGAATCCTGGCTCTCTTACACTGTCTCCCATGTTTTACCAGGTATCCTCTCCCTCACTCCTCACACCCAACCCATTACCCAATCCTACAGACTTTATTTCCTAAATTTCTCTCAACCCCATCCAATCTTCTCTATCTCCACCACGCCACCCCCCCTGGTCCAAGCTCGCTCTAGCTCCACGGCTTCCTAACTGGGATAAGCCACATGATTCTGGACCATTCCCAAGTCCTTGCTAGGCCACACTGTAGCCAGGGTGTCTTTGCAAACATATCTAATTACATCATCATTCCCTCCTTAACCTGTTTACCCACTGCTCTTAGAGTAAGCATAGCATGGCGTTCAAGAACTTGTATGGTTTGATACTCAAGTCAGCTATGGAATGAGTTCTGGGCCATACTGCCTAAATTCATAGCCTAACGTTATCACTTATTGCCAGTGTGACCCTGGGCAAGTTACTTTCTGAATACTCCTGTACCCTAGTTTCCTCACCTGTAAAATGGAGTACTAATGGCACTACTTCATACAGTTGTTGTGAGAGTTAAATGCACTAAGCACTTAGGATGGTGCCTGGCATACGAGTATATGACTATGTGTTCAACGAGTGTTAGTTAGATCTTCTCATCCTTTCCCTCCCCAGTCCAATCTCTCACCCCACTCCTTCTCACCTCTGTTTTGCCACATTGGCTTTTCTTTAGGCTCTTATTCTCATCGTGTTCCCTCTCTCCTCAGGACCTTGGCACATGCTATTCCCATTGGCACTCTTTCTGCTCCGTCTTCAGTTATTCATTGCCTGCCTGTGCAGCCTGCAGACAGATCTTCTGCAGAAGCTTCCCCAAGGCCCTGAAGGCCGCCCTTCCCTCCCACCAACACTAGGTCAACAGAAGATAGACACAGCCCCTGCCCCTAGGCCCCTGCTTCTTGGGGACTAGGTACGAGGTCTGACAATTAAGTACATGAACTTGTTGCAATGATGCTGCTAACCTTTTTTTATATCAAAGGGTTT
>NW_017731484.1:1604172-1606725 GCF_001890085.2 Hipposideros armiger | reverse complement strand
ATCCCAGCAGCACGTGCCTGGGCGCAGCCCACCCCCGGGGTAAAGGCAGAGCAAGGTAAACCATTCTCCCTGTTCTCTTCCAAAAGAGAAGAGTGGGATGGTACCAGGAGTGGAGAGGGAGTCAGGAGTCTGAAACACAGCTATAAGGATTTTGCTACCTGCTATGGGCAGAGAGCGCATCATGCCAGGCACTTTGGAGATATGAACACAGGACCCCATTTTCAAGGTGCTTTCACGGCCTTTTATATACAGTTATGTTTATTGAGCAGAGGACAGCTCATTTAATCTGCACAGTGATTCTGTGAGGTAGGTACTACTATGAAGTCCGTTTTTACAGAGGAGTTCAGGGGGGCTCAGACAAAGCCCAGAGAGGTTAGGTAAGTTGCTCAGAATCACACAGGAAGTAAGGGATTCAAACATGGCCCCAGCACCACTATGCCCTCATGGCCAGACATCACCACCTCTGTGAGCATTCCGCTGTGTAGTGCTGGCGGTGAGCACCCAGGGAACATGAAGCAGGAGCCTAAGCAAAGCTGAGGCCAGTGTGAACTGGAGTTTGTGGGCAAGCATCGTGGCGGTTGGGGTGCACGCTGGGCTTTGAAGGATGAAAGACTAGGGGGAAGGGGAGAAAAATGGGACTTTCTGAAAGGAGAATAGTAAAGAAAAAAAAGCCCACAGTAGAGGCTGTTCAGAGTAAATAATGGAAAATGCACTGTCTTTTGGGATCTGCGCCTCCATTTTCCCATCTATAAAATGGGAATAATAAAATTGCCCCCTCGTGGAATGGCTGAGAATCGAATGATCATAATTACAAAAATACTTTTTGAATAGTGAACTATGATATGACAAGTCATGTCCATTAAAATATTATACAACAGACATATGAAATATGACTTTCCTATGAAATATAGAAGTGGATTCATGTTCATGAGCATAATGGGGTACATAGAATGCAGGGGTGTGAGAAGGAAAGGAGAGAACAAGTACAGGAGGACTGGCAGCCGAGAAGAAAGAGGGTTTCTCCATAAACTGGACTGCCATCCTGGGCCCCTCCCCACACCAACAGCTAGAGACATCTTCCTCCAGGCTTCCGCAAATAGTCTTCATGTCAGAGTACAAGGGACCCTATATGGGAAATAGGGCCAGACACCCTGCTTTGAGTCCCTGATCCATCCCTTCTGAGTCGCCTCACCATCACTTCTGTGAACCTCCATTTCCTCATCATAAAGTGAGTACAACGCTAGTTTGCCAAGTTGTTATGAGGGTTACATGGGGGCATGGCAGCTCAGTGTGTGGTGAGTTTCCCTGGTCTCTAATTCTGCCTCCTAAAAGTGGTAGGAAGGTGTCAGGACAAGAAGCCAAGGGCCTGGGATTAGGTTTAGGAAGGCACATCTTTCCAAGGACAGGGTGCACAAGCACTCAGGATGCTGGCGTCTCTCCCTGCCCCACCCAGTTCAGTTGGTCCCCTCCACCTCACAGCTGGGCGCCTGCCCCCGGGAATCCTGGAGCCCCTTCGGCTGCTTCAGGCATCTGCTGCCATCTTCAGGCCTCATGTGGCACTGCCTCCTCCTGTCCTGCCAGCCTTGAGGGGGCACTCCCAGCCTTCGTCTCGTTAGAGCGTGTTTCCTCCCCTGTCTCCTCCCTGATGGAGCTCTTTGAAGGCAGTGACAACCTTAATCTTTATATCCAGCTTGGTGCAGGCACAGAGGTGTTCAACATGTGATTATGGAATGGATGAGTCAATAAATCAATAAGCCGATGGCCTTGCAGTGATCAAAGTTAAACAGGAGGAAGGCAGTTGAGGGTTACTGAATACCAGCGCAGGTGACTCACGGAGGTTTGTGTATTCTCCTGCAGAGGCCTAAGGGCACAAGAGTGATTCCTAGGTGCCTGGGCCAAGGTTAGGGCTTGCTGGTCCTAGGTGCTCCAGGGATTCTACCATTGTTATGGGGGAGTACAGAGCTCTTTTCTCTTTTTTCTTTCTTCACTCTGGGCTAGGATCTTCCTCAAGAAAATGCCCTCAGTCCGAGAAAGTCTGAAGGAGCGCGGTGTGGATGTGGCCAGGCTCAGGACTGAGGGGAGCCAGTTTCCCAAGAGCCTCTCGTTCAGCAACAGCACCTCCCCCGTGGTCCTCACCAACTACCTGGATGTGAGTGCCCAGCCCTTGCCCCTCCAGTCTCCTTTCTCTCTCAGGCCTAAGGCTTGCTTTGCTCTTTCCACTTGACTGAGTTGCTGAGGAGCACTAAGCACCCCACCAAATCCCCATTTTACAGCTGAAGAGCCTGAGGCACAGAGAGCAGGAAAGAGCCCAGAGGAGGTTAAGCTTGGAACCTGGGGATCCAGGCTCTGGGCCTCAAGCCCAGGTGTCCCTGGTGGGTGGGCAGGAGGTGTGCGTGACCTCAGATGCAGTGAACCTGTGACCAGGCTCAGCACAGCGTTCCTGCTTACTGAGTCATTGGTTCCTCAAGGGGTGCAGGAACCTTCCTATTTCATTTTCAGGTTTTTGTTTTTTTGTTTTTTATTTTTTTTATTGGGGAATTGGGGAGGGAACAG
>NW_017731484.1:1559097-1603817 GCF_001890085.2 Hipposideros armiger | reverse complement strand
TGCTGCTCAGAGCTTGCACTCCCAAGCCAACTCTTAACCAACGAGCCACTCGGCTGGCCCCTCATTTTCAGTATTTTTATTTTGCCTTCTTGTCTCACTCCTTTGGAAGTCATTAAGACAGTGCTAAGCTTCCCACCTGGGGCCCTGCTGGAAAATGGAAACCCACAGAGGCTGTATGATAATCTGCCTAATCTCATCCCAAGTGCTACGGCTGGTATCAGGTGAGACCCCAAGGCCCAAGGCTCCTGAAGACCCACCAGTTGCCCCTTTCTTTCACCTGTACAGACCCAGTACTATGGCGAGATTGGCATTGGCACCCCACCCCAGACCTTCAAAGTCATCTTTGACACGGGATCAGCCAACCTCTGGGTGCCCTCCACCAAGTGCAGCCCTCTCTACACAGCCTGTGGTGAGCCTCAGGACCCGTGGTGCCTCTCCCCAAGTCCCCTGCCCAGCATGCTGGGGTAGTCCTGCCTCATGCCAGCCAAATCCCTCCTCTGCCCCTTTGCAATTGCCCCTGAGAGGAGAGAGGGAAATGTCCCCCATTTTCCTGATATGGCCGTCGAGGTAAAACAGCAAGCTGCAGGGGCCTCCAGCCCACCCAGAAGGCCATTTCTCACCCTTCCTGAGATTGAGAGAGGGCTGAATTCTCAGACCCTCCAGGTATTTGGGCTCTTCCATCCCTATCCTTAGTCAACAACCTCTATTGAGTGCTTACTGTGACGAGAATCTTCTCCCCACCTGTGTTAGAAATGACTTAAAAATGTTTCAAAACTTCTTGGTATTGAGACAAAATTCTCAGAGATATGGGCACGTAACAGGGACCCCAGAAACAGTTTTGTTTTTGTTTTTTTTTAGCTGAGCCATCCTGCTACCTATTGGCAGCTTAGCAGCTGCTCAGCTCAGGCTGGGCCTTGAACCGCTGTTGCTCAGAGCTCAAACTCTTGAGCGAGCTCTTAACCAATTGAGCCACTCGGCCGGCCCCCAGAAACAGTTTTTGACTGATGAAACATGTTTTTCCAAGCCTCTGACTGACCTCAGGGCCACCCCATCCATCCCTGCACCTAAGTCCTCCACCACACAGGCCACCCCCGCCCCCCATGCACCTGCCTCTCTTAAACAGCCTGAGCCTGTGTCCCTCTGGCAGAGATCCACAGCCTCTACGACTCGTCAGAGACCTCCAGTTACATGGAGAACGGGACGGAATTCACCATCCACTATGGATCCGGGAAGGTCAAAGGCTTCCTGAGCCAGGACATGGTGACTGTAAGTGGTACTGCCCCACGTGTCCCCAAACCTCTTGTCCCCAGACCTCTCCTGCCACTGTAGGGCCCACACCTGGGGAAGGTGCCACCTAGCCCACCTTGGGGCCTGACGACAGGCTCTGCCACCGGACAGTGCAAATCTGAGCTCCTGGCTCAACACTGGGTGATTTCCAGAAGTTTTTGCATCTAACTCACAGGCCTCCAGTCGAGTAACCTGCCTGAGGTCAGCCAGCTCTGACTAGGCTCTTCACCAGATCCTAGACGGAAATTGGTCCAAGTCAGGATCAGCGGTATTGTCGACATTGTGGTCAGGGTTAGCTTTAGGGTCAGGCATCGGTTTTAAGGTCATAATTAAACTTAGAGTTTAGGATTAGGGTCAGTGCCTGGTTTTCTTTTCCATTTGGCCTGTTCTCTTCCCCCGTCTAGGGTTTCTCCAGCCCTTGCTCTATCAGAGTTAGGGGAGAGCTACTCATGGAACCTGAGAGGAGATCAGTATGAGCCCTTACCCCTCTCTTTGTCTATGAAATCAGTTGGAAAAGGAGTACAAAGGGCAGGTCTGGCTGTGCTGAAGAAACGTGGAACCCATAATGGGGGTAGAGGACGGAGACCACGTCTTGCCAGAGTGGAAGCTGGGCCGCTGGGGAGGCATCGTTTCTATTACGGCTTGGCAGTACCACCTTCTCAGTCTCTTCCCTTTTCAGTCACCGGGCAACCCCAGTTCTCTTGGACCCCACAGCCTAGATGCTTATTAGGAGAGAGGATATGTGTGGGGTTTGATGAAATGGTCTTATCCCAAATTGCATACGCATCCCTGGGGCCCCCATTGTAGAAGCCCAGACTAGACCCTGGCCAGGGGTGGGCAGTGGGCTTGGTTTCCTCTGGTCCTTCCCCTCACAGGTGGGCGGAATCACGGTGACACAGACGTTCGGAGAGGTCACGGAGCTGCCCCTGATACCCTTCATGCTGGCCAAGTTTGATGGGGTTCTGGGCATGGGCTTCCCTGCGCAGGCCGTTGGTGGGGTCACCCCCGTCTTTGACCACATCCTCTCCCAGAGAGTGCTAAAGGAGGATGTCTTCTCTGTCTACTACAGCAGGTGAGCCTGGGAATCCAGGGGCCGCGTCAGGGGAGGGGAAAAAGGCAGGAGAGCTGAGAGAGTTTGGACCAGGATTTTGATGTGTTCATGATTAGGTGGTATTGAATCCATAGCCAGAGCTGCACTACCCAGTGTGGAAGCTACCACTTAAATTGTAATTAAATAAAATTAGGCATTCAATTCCTTAGTCACACTGCCTGCATTTCAAGTGTTCAGCAGCCACAATGGCTAGTAGCTACCATATTAGTAGTAGAGACACAGAACATTTCCATCATTGCAGAAAGTTCTGTTAGCACTATTCTAGAACAAGAGGAGAATGTGGGTGGAAGGCATTGCTGTGACCTGGAGACCTTCCCTGTGAGGGCTCAGGGCTCCTCTCACACAGAGACAGCTGATATTATTCCTTCATTAATTCCTTCATTTATGTGCTTATTTGTTGATTCAGCAAATATGGGGCACCATGTGCCAAGCACTGTGAGAGGTGTGCCAGGTACAACCATGAACATAATTTACAAGACAGAGTCCTGCCCTTACAGAGCGTACAGTCTGGCAGGGAGGACAAGAAATATGACAACGTGGTGAACAACAGAAGCGAGTACAGGGCTGAAACCATAGGGGCTTTTCAACTCTAGGCTGCGTTTATGTACAATTCAGCCAGCCTTGAGGAAACTGTTAGGTTTAGAAAGATGGTATGAGCTGGAAACAAGGATCATGAGGGTAAGAACATGAGGCCAGTGGCAGTGAGGATGGAGGGGAGGGTCAGACTCCAGGGAAATCTCAGAGGTAAAACGGAGGAGTGTCTGGTTTAGTGAGAGAAAGGGAGGCACTGAGAAAAGCCACCGATTGGCTCTGCGCAGCCAGGTCAGTCTTGGGAAGAGCTGGTTTAGAGGTGGAGTAAGGCCAGACAGCAATTAAGAGGTGAGTATGGGTGTCAGAAAGTGAAAGGCAGATGAAGGGAAGGGAATGTCGGGTGGGGGTGCAGCAGGCAGAGATGAAGAGAACAACAGAGAAAAGAAGGATGGGTATTTGTAAATGCTGGAGGATGCCTGAGAATGCTTGCAGGTGGAGGGAAGGCAATGGAAAGTGAGGAATTGAAAATGTGGAAAAAGAGATGATAATGGAGAACACAGGAGCCTGGAGGCCATGGAAGGGAGGCGGATCCAGTACTAGGACAAAGGCGGGCTTTGCTGATGGAGCGGAAATTCAGAGAAATCCTGAAGTGTTGGGCTTGGGGCAGAGGGAAATTGTGCTAGCACATGCACATGCATACTGGATTTGTAAAAATGCAATTAATCGCACTTGCACAAATCCCATGTGCATAGCTACACACCTGTGCACACGTGTGCATGTGCACATGCCTCCTGTTCGGAATGCTGGAAACCCCATCATACAAACACACACACACACACACACACACACACACACACACACACACACACTGGAAACCAGCCCTAAGGTAGGCCCTGAGCCGTGGAAGGTTCTATGCACCATAGAGGAGAGGAAGTCAATGGGGATCAGCTTCAGACTGGGTCCCAGGAGCCCTGGTTCCAGTCCCCCAGGCACCCCACTCACTGCCTAGGTGACTTTAGGCAAGTGACTTCATCTTTTGTTGACTCCACTGCCTGAGGGGTAAAGAGTGCAAAATACCCCCCTGGCTGGTGAGGCTCTCCTGAAACAAAGGCTTCCTTCCTGCTGTGTCTCTTTCTCTGCAGAAATTCCAAGTAAGGAGATGAAACCCCGCACATGGCCCTGACTCTCCAGAGCACCTGGCCCAGAATCACACCCACCACCCACCCACAACTCACCTCCCAGGCCCAGGCTCCGCTGGACGCTGATGTGCTCCGCCCCTCCTTCCTGCTGTCCTCATGCCTCCTGCCTATCCCCACCCAGCAGCTCCCTAGAGTCCCACGCACCTGCTTAACCCACAGCAACCCAAACACAAGTGAGGGTGGGGCCAATTTGCATCTTGTTTGCATTTTACTGGCTGTCCTGCTGCCAGTTCCTTCTCTGTGACCTCACTGGAAGTGCTTTACTGGGTGCAGCTGGACTATCCTGGAACCGCTGCTGGTTGGGCTGGGGGAAGGGCAAGAAAGGTGGAGAAGTGGCATATACTGCAGCTTCCCAGCCTTCCTCGGCCCCACCCTGCAATGGGGCCCAACTTCCCTTGTTTCTGGGGTCTCTGTGTCTCCAAGAGCCTCTGATCTTTCCTTTAGGAATTCCCACTTGCTGGGGGGAGAGATTGTGCTGGGAGGCAGCGACCCCCAGTATTACCAAGGCAATTTCCACTACGTGAGCATCAGCAAGACTGGCTCCTGGCAGATCAAGATGAAAGGGTCAGAAATCCTCAACCCTCTCCACTTTCCCAAAATGCTGCTGCTGCTGGGAGTGGGGTGGGGAAGGGGCAAGGTTACCATTCTTCCCTCTCTCCAATGCAGCCACTTCTTAAGGCACAGCCTACATTTGTTCTCTGCCTGCTGTCCAGGGATAGGGTACAGAGATGTGAGGGACAGAGGGGAGGGGGGCTTGCTGAGAGGAGGTGGAGGGTTACTAAGCACATGCTAAGGGAGGGAGCAGCACCGTTCTTCCTCTACCACCTGCTTTACCCACCCATCACTGCATCACTGGACCACCAGCATGGCCTCCCATCACCCACCCTTACTCAGAAAAGCTGTGCAGCCTGGTGGTGCCCCATCAGGCCCTGTCTGTCTGTCTGTCTGACTGTGGCCTCTCCTAGGGTGTCCGTGAGGTCGACCACCTTGCTCTGTGAGGAGGGCTGCATGGTGGTGGTGGATACCGGCGCCTCCTACATCTCAGGTCCCACCAGCTCCCTGAGGCTGCTCATGGAGACCCTGGGGGCCAAGGAGCTGAGCACAGATGAAGTAAGAAGCTGGAGGGGTGGTGCCAGGGTTGTGGGAGTGCCACCTGGTCCGGGCCCCCAAATCACCCCAGGCAGCATTAGGTCCCAAATGAAGCCAATTCAGACCTTCAGCTCCTCACCTCTCACACTCTCTTCACGTGTGGCTGGGTCCCCCTGGGTGTGTGTGTGGGTGGGTGGCGGGGGGGGGTGAGGGAACAGTTAGGTCACAAGCACAGGGCTGTCTCTGTTAGGAGACCTCCCACAACTGAAAGGGGCTCCCTTTATCCTCCCCCAGTATGTCGTGAACTGTAACCAGGTGCCCACACTTCCTGACATCTCCTTCCACCTCGGAGGCAAAGCCTACACACTCACCAGTGCGGACTACGTATTACAGGTGAGGCTCCCGTCTGCCCCTTGGAAACAGGCAGGAAGAGTGGGGCAGGGGCCCTCAAAAAGGAATAAGTCATTGTGACAGATTACATACTAGGCTAGCAGTTCTCAAACTTGGCTGTTAAGCGTCACCTGGGAGCTTTTAAGAATCCCAATCACAAACCGCATCCCCTACCTATTAAGCCAGAACTTCTGGGGGTGGCACTTGGGCATCCATGTTTTCAAAACTCCCCAGGTGATTCTAATGTGCAGCCAAGTTTAGGAATCGCTGTGCTAGGTTCCTTCTTTCCATTTTCTCATCAAATGCTTCCAGTAATGCTATGCTCCTGTATTCTTATCCCCCTTTTATACTCAATAGAGTTAGAGATGTTAAATAACTTGCCTAGGATCAGAAGCTCTGCTGACAGTAAGCTGTGCCTGCTGCATTGCGTGCTCAGTGTCTAGCACAGTGCCTGCATCTAGGATGCGTGCAATCCACGCTGGGCTGAAAGGGCCAGGATGCAACCACAGTGCAGTGTGAATGGGGGAGAGGAGGAGGGAAGTTGCTGAGGAGAACAGCTGGAGTCAGGCAAGGTGAGGGCAGAATGGTCACATGTTGGGCATAGGGGAAACCCTTGTGTTTCCTGCCAGGACCCCTACAGTAACGATGACCTGTGCACACTGGCCCTCCACGGTCTGGATGTCCCACCGCCCACTGGGCCTGTCTGGGTCCTAGGCGCCAGCTTCATTCGCAAGTTCTACACGGAGTTTGATCGGCGTAACAATCGCATCGGCTTTGCCTTGGCCCACTGAGGCCCTCTGCTGCCCAGACGGCCCACCCACAGCCCTAGCCCAGAGCTGGAGCCCTCTCTGGGAACGCCCCTGCCTGTGTCTATGTCCTCATGTGGGGGCACAGGGCATGAAGCTCCTCCTGGACACTTGCCCTTCCCCGGCACCAGCTCGTCCCTGCTTTGAGGACAAACAAAATAAAGACTTCATGTTCACCGCCCTGTTGCTCCTGGGTCCACTAGGGTTTGAAACAGAGGGCGGGGCAGCCACGTGATCATATGCACACAGGATGCCAACATGCAGCACAAAGTAACACACACTCACCCAATGTCTAAAGGGCTCCAGTGGAGTTGTTTACACATTCTTTGGTGGGAAGTTTGCAGAGAGCCAGCCCCTTGCCCCCACAACCCCTCAGGGACCAAGGCTAATGCTAAGACAGTAGGCTGCGGGTCAGAAAGATGCTCCCAGTTCATGGAAGCCAGCCCCAAGCTCAGGCTCTGCACTCTGAGCTAGCCAGGCCTGCCTCTCCTGCACTGCAGGCCCCCAGCCCCTGACCCCACCAAGCCACTTACACTGCAGCCCAAGGCATCATCACCTAAAAACATAGAACACTAACGATCTGACTGATACTCCCTTTTTACATGTGGGGAAACCGAGTATCAGAGAATGGAAAGCATTTGGCTGAGATTGCTCAGCAGAGTGTGGAAAATCAAGACTGGAAGCCAGCCCATCTGACTCAGGCCCTAGGGGCTTTCCACCTTCCCACACGCAGGTACATCTCCATAGGGAAAGCCCCCAACACCCTGGCATGGGGCCACATTCCCAAGCACACACTGCCCTCTCCATCTCACAGATTCAGGGCAGGCTGAAGTTTTCTCCCACTTCTACCCCTTGGGCTGTCTGCAGGGGATGTGCAGGTCGGGCGCTGAGAGGCAGCATCCACCTGAAGCCACTGCTACTGTCCCTCTTCATGGTAGCTGCACACACCTCTTTTTTTTTTTTTTTTAAAGCTGAGCCATCCTGCTACCTGTTGCACATCCCTCTTTTGACCAAAAAGGGTGAAGCACTGAGTGGCCTAACCAGGTCCCTGCAAACCTCACATCTCTAGAATGGCAGCCTCTTGGGATTGTGTGGGATCACAGGGCTCCTCTAGGGCAGCATTCCCGCATGGGCAGCATCCCTCTGCAGAGCCAAGAGCAGGATTCTCTGAGTTTGTTTGCCTGCCTGGTTTTATTTCCATACTGCAAAAAGGAAGAGTCTGAGTCACTGCCCTTTCCAGCTCCACATCCTGGGGCTCCATGACCTTAAGTAGCCAGCCCCCCATCATCTCCTACACTAGCCAATATGACAGCCACATATGGCTATTTATATTAAAATTAAATTGTCATACTAGCCATATTTAAAGTGTTGTATAGTCTGGGCCAGCCGAGTGGCTCAGTTGGTTAAGAGCTCACTCAAGAGTGCAAGCTCTGGGCCGGCCGAGTGGCGCAATGGTTAAGAACTGGCTTGGGACACCAGAGGGCCCCGGTTCGGATCCCACATTTGAGGGCCAGTGACACTGCCCTCTACAGCTAAGATGCTGAACAACATCTTGATCTGGGGCTGGGCTGCCGTGGGTCACCAGAGACAGCCTAGGCTGCAGTCCCCTGCTGCAGTGGGCTGCCATAAGCTACCATGTGTAGCCGGCAGCCAGAGTGAGCTACCATGTGTAGCCGGCAGCCAGAGTGAGCGGCCAGCAGCCACCGTGAGTGGCCGTCCAGAGGCCGGCGACTGATCTGCCTCACCCGGGAAAAGCGCAATGATGGTGCCAGCTTGGGCCAGTGAAGCAACATCCTCCACAACTAGACCGAAGAACAAAACAACAGCAACTTGTCTGTTCCCCTTCCCCCGACTCCCCAACGCTGTTCCCCTCCCCCAAGTCCCCAATAAAATATTAAAAAAAAAAAGAGTGCGAGCTCTGAGCAACAGGGTCGCCGGTTCAATCCCCAGCCCGAGCTGAGCTGCCAACAGGTGGCAGGATGGCTCAACTAATAAATAAATAAATAAATAAATTAAAGTGCTGTATAGTCACATGTGGCTATGGCCCAACATGATATAGAACACTTCCATCTTCCCAGAAGTTCCTCTGGACAGCAATAATGATGGGGACTTGTGGTTGAGAAGTTCCTGAATAGGCTAAAGGGACAATTGGGGAAATAGGAAAGAACCCCTTTTCTGTAGAGACTTTTCTGGGTGGGGAAATGAGAGTTCTCCCACTGGTGAGATCCCCATTGGCACACCTACCCCCAACATGCATCACCCAATGTTCCTTCTCCATAGTTTATGCGAGTCTGTGCGTACCGGGATGTTTGCCTGGGGGCTTTCCTGCAGGGAAAGAAAGACCTTTGACCTGCAGCAGGGGCCACAAAGCCTTGTCCAGGAGTCCAGGGACTAGAGGCAGGGAGCTGGACACAGGTGGGCCGCCCAAGCTGACCTCTTGGAAGCAGCAGGATCTTCCTACTGCAGGATGGAGTAGGGGCTCAGGAAGAACCCTCTCCGGGCCCTGTAAGAGGGAGAGAGGCTCCAGCCAAGGTGGGAGAGAGAAAGCCACATTGCTGTCTCAGAAGCGGGGTAGCTAGCGAACCCTGGGTGGGGTGGGGGTAGGGGCGCCCAGGCCCCGCCCCGGCCCCGCCCCCTTGTCACGGCCCTGGCCCCGCCTCCCAACCTCTCGTCACAGCCCCGGCCTCGCCCCCGCTCTTGCGTCACGCCCCCGGCCCCGCCCCCGCGCCGCGTCCTCCCCGGGGGCGTCACCCCGCCCCGCGCTTCAGGTAGCGACAGCCGCAGCAGCGGAGGGTGGCAGGCAGCGCTCTCCGCGGGCCGGGGCCGCTGAGGGCGGAAGGGGGCGTTCCCACGGCCCCCGCCCCGCGGCCCGCGCCCGTGATGTCACAATCGCGGCCGGCCCCGGCGTCCCCGGGTCGGCTTGGGGCGGTGGGCTGCGACGCTGCGAGCGAGGCGGACTGGGGCTCCCGAGTCATGGCCTGCCCCCGGCCCCTCCCCCACTACGCCGCCCCCCGCGCCGGGCCCCCCCGCCGGGGCTAACGTGCGCGCGGCGGCTCCGAGGGGGCGGCCGCTGGGAATGGCTGCACCCCCTTCGGCTCCCGTGCCGCGCTCGACCTTTTACCTGAGGAGGCCGACGCCCGGCCCGCAGTGCTCATGGGGCATGGAGGAGAGGGCGGCAGCCGGCGCCGGCTGCCGGGAGCCGCCGGGCCCCCTGCGGGTCGCCCCCGTCCCGTGCTTCGGCATCTCTCTGCACCAGGACGACATCCTGCCCGGTGCCTTGCGCCTCATCCAGGAGCTGCGGCCGCATTGGAAGCCCGAGCAAGTTCAGACCAAGGTAGCCGAGCGGGTGTGCGGGGACGTTTGTCCGCGCATCCTTCCGGGCCTCGGCCCCAGGGGGCGCGGCTGCTGCACAGGAGGATCGGGATGGGGGTTTGTGTGTGTGTGTTTCCTGATCCATCCACCTCCCGAACACACGCCTCCTCCCGGGCTCGCGGGCTTGCGCCCCGGGAGGTCCACCTGCCCACTGTCCGCGTGCTGCGCTTGCTTGCCCACCCCACTCCCTGTTTCGGTGCGCTGCTGCCCCTCGCAGCCCACCAGCGTGTACCCATCCGGATCTGAAACCGGCGGCAGGAAGTTTTCAGGAAATGCCCCACACTCACAAACATGTTGCTGCCCCTTCTTACCCCGCGGTGGGAGCAAAGCCTCCAGCCTCTGAGCGGCCCCTGCGGGTCCCAGAATTCCGGCCAGCCCCATCGCCCCGGCTGTGACTCTACACCAACACCACCCTCACCCTCCCCCACTCCCACACTGTCCCTCCCCACCAAACCCCCACCCCACCCCACCACACACACATGGCGCCTCCCCGCCCCCTGCTGGGCATATTCTCAGGGACACTGAGGCGCCTCAGGCTGACTCCAACTGACCTGCATCCTCTGAAAAGAGTCGTCACCTGCCCACCGTCCCATCCTCTCTGGGAGCCGCCTGTGGAGGATCTGCCCTGAGGGGGGGCACCTGCAGTTTGTGCTAGAGTGGCAGGGGCGCCATGCCGATGGGCCTTCTGGGAGGGGAAAGGTGAGGTTCAGGAGCAAGTATGGAGGCTGACGGACCCCTCTTAGGAGAGGGTGGGTGGGGAGCATTTTCAAAATGAAAGGCCCACTTTGGTGTAAAAGTGTCAAGACATCAAGCAGGCCTGAGATTTATACCACTACTGGCCCGACATGCTCTCTGCAACTGCCTTCCTCTCGGGGCCTCAGTTCCCTCACCTAGAATTAGTTCAGATGTCCTCTAAGGCTCCTCCAGCTGTGTCACACTGTGCTCTACAAACTCCATTCATTCCTCCTTGTCACCCCCTGGGGGAGCCTGGTCTCCCACCCCAGGGTCTAATGTCTTTTTTGGTATGGAACTCAGAGGCCCTAGGGAGCCCTGACCACAAAAGCCCTGGGGTGGATGCCACCCTCAGTACCCTGGATGGGGCAGGAGGCACGGCAAAGAGCCCTCTGCCTGCAGGCGGTGAGAGGCAGTTGGGTAGAGATGTATGCTTCCTGGGTGATGATCTTGGCCCTCCTCGGCCACATTTTGGTCCATGGAGGTTTCTTTCAGGGCCAGGATGGAGGAGGAAGGAGCGGGAGGGGGCTTCTACCCACCAAGCGGTGTGCAGACTCCTCCACCATCAAATCCTGTCTGCTGGGGACAGGCCAAGGAGACGTGAGGATGCCTAGGCCGAGCCCAAGCTGCCATTGTTTTCTTGAACTCTCTAGTGTACCCCTAGCATTGGGGATAGGGTAGAGCGTTAGAACAGTGCTGAGCTCTTTACTAAGTGAGAGGGTAAAGGACGGGGGATTCTGTGTGCTGGAGCTGAGCAGCCATGGGGCCAGAGCAGACGCCCTGCCCCACACATCGTTGCACTGCCCTCTCCCCAATGCCAGCGCTTCACTGACGGTATCACCAACAAGCTGGTGGCCTGCTACGTGGAGGAAGACATGCGTGACTGTGTGCTGGTTCGGGTGTACGGGGAGCGGACGGAGCTACTGGTGGACCGGGAGAACGAGGTCAGGAACTTCCAGCTGCTGCGAGCACACGGCTGCGCCCCCAAACTCTACTGCACCTTCCAGAATGGGCTTTGCTATGAGTACATGCAGGGCATGGCCCTGGGGCCTGAGCACATCCGTGAGCCCCGGCTCTTCAGGTGAGGAAGGTGTCCAGGGTGTACTATTCATCTCTATGATCCCTAAGGCCTTGGGCTTTGAAATCCTTCACCAGCTTCTATGGTGTAGAGTGGAGTCCATGAATAAGTCATAAGATCTATGAACTCCCTGAAATAGCATGACTGGGTTTGTGTTTATGTGCATTGCTCTGCAAAGAGGGGCTATAGCTTTGTATAGATTTTCAGTGTGGCCTGCTAGAAGGATGAGTCCTTGGGTGAGGCACGTGAGAATTTTAGTGAACATGGGACCAGAGGAACTGGCTCCCTAAATGCAGCAAGACTCACTTTCCTGGCCCATACGTTAGCCCACCCCAAGTCTGACCTGGAAACATCTCAGAGCCTTGGAAATGAAATTGGAGCCTAATCCCCAGAGTGGTCAGGGCTTCCTGCTCCCCCACCCCCACCCCCGAGCTCTGCTATGCTAGGAGAATGGCCCTATCCAGTGTGAGCAGGCTTTTATCAGCCCAGAGAGACACCATCCCTCCCCCAGAGTGAGCTCCTTCCAGATTCCCTGACAAGGTGGGAACCCAGGTTTGGGGAGCTGCCGAGGCTTCCAGAGGCTCAGAACCTATGGAAGCTGTTCCTGTTAAATGTCTGGATATATAGACCCCAGGAACTGTGGGGCCTGGAAGGGGAAGAACCAAAGAGCCCAGAGTGCTCTCTCTCCTCTGACTGTGCGGGGCAGGGAGGTCAGGCAGAATCCACCGTCCTTCCTCCAATGCTATCCATGTGCAGGGTACTCAGACTAGAACGAGGTCCCAGGCGGGCTGAGGTTTACTTCTGACACCGGGGACAGTGGCACAGGGGTCTGCCCAGGAACCTTGTGCTCTGTCGTGTCCCATGGACTGGGAAGGAGCCTTCCAAATCCCGAGGGGCAACAACAAAGCCCACCTGGGGAGCAGCTTCTTTGACCAAGAAGCTTCTTTGACCCTTCACTTGCTACCCAGTTAACCCCAAGTTAATGCCCCTGGCCCTATTTGCAGGGAACCCTTGGCAGGCCCTCTGGGGACTTAAGGGCATCTGAGAGCTTCACCCCACCCCGTGCTCATGAGCACTGCCTCTGGAACTAGTGAGGCCCCAGGATGTTAGTGTTGAGTGGTTGTTGTAGTTGTGTGTGTGTGTGTGTCTTGGGTGAGGGCATACAAACCCATGCGAGGGGCTTCTCAGGATCTAGCTGAGCAGCTCCACTTGCTCCCAGCCTGGAGAGGTGAGGTCAGAGCAGGGTGCGGGGCTGGGGGTCCTGTCCTGGCTTCCCCCACCAACTGCTCCCAGCTCATGTGCAAATAAGCTCAAATATTGGCAGGTCCTCACCACTCCCAGGCTCCACCCCCTCACCCCACCCCCCATGAATCTAATGCTGTCACTCATCCTCTCATAGAAACAGTTACCGTTGTCAGGAAGATTGAAGGTGGATTTAGGTTGGATAATAAGAACTTTACATTTGGAGGAAAGCCAGAAATTGGGCAAAATATAGGAAGTAGCCCTTCCTTGATACTTTCCCCAGGATAGACCATTATGTTACTTGGGTGAAGGTGGGTCTCTGAGGAAAAGGCAGAGGAAGGCCTCTGGGAGCCACCTCCGCATGTTGCCCTGAACCCTACCTTTCAACCTCTGCCCGTTGAGGCTTTGCAACATAAAAATGCTGAGTGTTGAGGTTACTTTCATTGCTATTCCAGACAACAGCCTTATTGATATTCAGGGAAACGCTCTGTTCATGTTCTGTTAGGAATCTTCCTTTGGAAAAGGAAGGCCTGGTTCTTAGGTCTGTTTCCCCAGCCTTGCCCAAACCCCAGCGGGCTCTCTCCTACCCCAGGCCTCTGGCCTCTGAAAGTACAGCTGAACTCTCATCCACTTGGTTGCTGCCACTCCCTCTGCCCCCTCCACCCTTTAGGAGGTGGGAGCCTTGGAGGCTTCCATAGGAGCCCCTAGATTGCCCTGTTATCTTGTTGGGCAGTGGCCTCCCTTCCCAGGACCTAGCAACCGGAAGGGGTGTCCCTGGAACTGCTGGGCAACAAGGTTTCAAACAGCCAATGCCTTTGTTGTCTTTCCCAGCGATTATTATTCGAGCAACAGGCAGAGGTAAGGAAGCTTCAATGTTGGAGACTTGGCAGTGGGTGGGGGATGGGGCTCCAGAAGGGAGAGCTGGCAGAGGCCTGGGGGAGCCCAGTTGGGACACAGGGCCTCAGAGGCTGGGGTCCTTATCAAGGCCCTCCCTTTCTGACTGGTCAGTCCTCCATCCACCCCCGCCCTCTCCCAGCAACCTTCCCCAGCGCTGCTTTTTTCTCTCCCCATTGCCCCCTCCTTCTCTCCTGGGACCTTGGATAATGTCCACAGGAGAACTTGAAAATAGAACGCTGGTTTGTTTTGCGTCCTTGGCATCCAGCCGCCAGCATCAACTCCCTGCTGCAGAGGAAGGGGCTGCCCTGGGCCCGCCTGCTTCCCTCCCCACCTTGGCCAGGCTGATAAGAGACAGGCATTTCTTCTGTGCCTGGCATCACCACCCCCTGATCCCTTGGTGCCCTGTGTTCACCTCCCCCTGAGGGCATGGGTCAGAGTCCAAGGGGGGTGGAGTGGCACCGCCCCCACCCCCAAGTGACCCTCTCTGTCCTCAGGTTGCTGTGGGTACACGACCTGGGTCACTGACCTGTCGTCAACAGCCCACTGCTTTGCTCTTCTGCTGACTGAAGCAGCCCCAGCTCTGGTTCTGGAAAGGGAGCTGTTGGGCTAAAGGCCTTATCTCATTTTCATGCCTTCTGCTGAGATGAAGAGCTCTTAAAAGATTTGTAATAGTCCCACACTCAGCCCTCTGGCTAGCTCCCTCTTTCTGGGCCCACCCCACACTTGATACACCCCACGCTTGATACTGTACCCTTTCTCTTTTCTGCTGTAGGCTAATCGCCTTAGAAATGGCAAAGATTCACACCATCCACGCGAACGGCAGCCTGCCCAAGCCTACTCTCTGGCACAAGATGCACAGTTATTTCACCCTTGTGAAGAACGAAATCAACCCCAGGTACAAAGATCTGAGAGGAGTCAAGACTGCCACTGTCTCTACCACCTTAGTGTAATCCCCTTCCCACTCTTTTGCTTCCCATCCCACTCCACAGGAGGCTTGGGGGTTTCAGTCCTAATTGCTGAGCCTCTGTCTCCAAGCAGAGTTGGGCCAGTTGAGTAAATCTGAGGACTTAGATCCACAGCTTTAGACCCATGTCCACTTCTCCTTGAGTCTTCTGGTTGTGGCAGGGCCTAGGGTTCAGGACAGTATCTCCCCATTGTGCTTAAAGGATCCTGAGGCTCAGAGACTAAGCTTTGCCCAGTCAGGGTCTAGTCATAGGCAGGCTTCTGCTCCCAGCCCCCGGTCCTTTTTACCTGAGCTGCCTTCTTTTTTTTTTTTTAAGCTGAGCCATCCTGCCACCTGTTGGCAGCTCAGCGGCTACTCAGCTCGGGCCGGGAATCGAACCACTGTTGCTCAGAGCTCGCACTCTTGAGCGAGCTCTTAACTGACTGAGCCACCCGGCCAGCCCTGAGCTGCCTTCTAAGCAATGAGATGTGAGAGCCCAGCCCTCTGAAAATGGTGCGACGTTGAGTTAGAGTTAGTCCGAAGGAGCTGGCTCATCCGCTGACAAGTCCTTAGGACATCAAGACTCCTGCTACTTGCCTGGACACTTCTCGCCCCCATATGCCGCTAGAGACCCTGTTCCCCACCGTGTTGTTCCCTCTGTCCTTTTCATCCATCCTGACATCACCTTTCCCCAGATAAGACAGGGTTCCTGGAACCTTCCCTTACACACTCTGGCCAGCCACCTGAGAGTCCTTCTACCCTTCAGATACCTGACTCTCAGGCACACCCTTGAGTACTGAGAAAACAAGGAGGCAAGGTGGAAAGAGTGGTGTCACCCTGCCCTCTCCAAAAAAAAGTCTTGAACATCACCCTTGTTTCCAGATGGGAGTGGGGTACACAGGTTTGGCGGCCCGGTATCTCTTTCTCCTTGAAGAGATCAAGACAATAATGAACTCTGTCCCGATTGTGTAGCTCTGTCATACTCTCGCACACACGATGATTTTATCTGGATTGTCCCGCTTGAGGATTGCCAAGCACTGCTTTGGGACTATTTGTCCAGCATGGCCCATGTTTAGACTTTCTGTGTCAAGTGTTATCTTTGGGACAAGGACTGCCTTGCCCCTTAGGACTATAACAGCACATGGAGAGCAGGATCCTCTGGTGTCTGAGCCAAGAGGAACCTATTATCTCCCAGCCCACCACTTTCATTTGACAGGTGGAGAAACTGAGGCCAAGGGTGGGGATGGGACTTGTACAAGGTCATTGCTATCAGTGGCAGCTCAGAGACTAGAGTCCAGGCTCGATGCTTAAGCATAACTTTTGCTACTGAGCTTCCTTTGACTCTGCTGTCACTGTGTAACCTTTCGGGGGGTGGGGGAGCCAGGGAGGGGCGGGAATGACCTTGTTGGAAGGGGAGTGGTCGCTGGAGAAGAGCTGGCAAACTCCATTTGCTCTTGTCACACCTTTGACCTTGGGCAAATCAGATTGCTTAACTTTTTTGAGCCTCTTTAGTGGATGATGCCTGCCCTGAATGACCTACCCTGACCCAGAGCAATCACTCAGATGAGATGAAGTACTTGAACTCCATAAGAACCCTGCCTAATAACTTGCCTAATAGCCCTGATTTAGTCCATCCTTCATCTTACAAACATTGATTGATTAGGATTTAAAAGAATAAAAAACACCAAGGTGACAGCAGCCCTGCCTACAAGCTGCTTAGGAACCCTGTCGGTAAATAGGACCTGCCCACGCAGAGCTGTAGAAGAAGGCAGGGTGTGTAGTGCATGCAGGGTAGGAGAACCAGAGAAAGTCTTCTTGACAGAGATGCGAAGGGAGGACCCTCCAGCTGGAGGAGACGGCATGAGGACGGCTTGCACAGGGATGACGAGTAGATGAGTTGGCTGGAGCAGATCTTTTAGGAGGGGTTGGGAGAGATCATTTGAGATGGGGCTGCAGAGGTCATGTGAGTTGGAGCTAGATTGTGAGGGGCTTTCAATGCCAGGTTAAGGAACAAAGATTCAGTTTAGCAGCAGTGGGAGATTATTCACTCATTGTGAAGGTGTTTGAGCTGGGGACTTAGGTGGAGGAAAAAAGCTTTCCAGCTTTGTGAAGGACAGACTTGGGTGGGAGTTAGGGAAAGAGGGGATTTGAGGTAGGGAGACCAGCTGGAGGAGTACTGAAGTTGAATGGGCAGCATGTAGCACTGGGGTTCCCAAAACTTGATCATGAAATTCCCTGGGTGCTTGCTAAGTGCAGGTTCCCATTCTGACCCTAGAGAGTGACGGGAGGTCTCACGTTGGATTCTAGGAGTCTGCATTTCACAGGCTCCGTGGTGATTCTGAGGCAGGGGATCAAGGAACCACATTTGGAGAAACTGCCCTGGGCAGCTTCATGGGGATGGGGTGGAGTCAGAGACCTTGTGGAAATAGATGTAGCCTTGGTGTTTGGGTGGGCATGGAAATGTCCAGAGTGGCCAGGAGGACATGGGGTTGGTAATGGCCTCGGGGGGCATCAAGAAGAGACTCAGGTGGGCCGAGTGTGTGAGGATATTGGTGATGTAGCTCGAACACTTAGAAAGCCCACCGTTCCCCCGCCCAGATCCTGAGGGCAGAGTGGACACTTGCCAGGCATCAGTCCCTTCATCAGGAGCAACCCCAGGCCCTTTCACCCCCTTCCTGCGGCCTCTGAGGAACAGAGGAGCAGCCCTGCCTGGGGTATGAAAGTTTCTGAGATGCGGTAGTGGTGACTGTTGTGCCAGCCCCACAGCCTTGAGAATGTGGTGGTGTCAGGGCTGAAGGAAGCCACATTGGCACTGTTTCAGGTGCTCGGGGGAGGGAAGTAGAAAGCTGGGATTGTTCCCACAGTAACCATCTGTGTGGCCTTGGGGTGAGTAGTGTGAGGGTCAGACCGATGTCAGGGCCCGGGCAGCAGACATCTTGAATGTCAAAACCATGATTTTCAGGCTGAGAAAAGCTCCTAATTCTTATCTTTGGGTGGTCTAAGTCCAAGAAAAAAAAAATCTTAAAAGGAAAGGCAGCTTTTTAAGGAGAGCCAAGAGGGAAACAAATTCTATGCAGCCCCGTCGATACAGATAAACTCCAGTGAGGATGGGATGGGGGCAAGGGGTGGGAGGCCTCCCTGGATCGGACCCTAATAGATGCTCAGACTCAGAGTGGCCTGTGCACTGGGGCCCTTGCGGTTAGGAGGCCCGGCTTGATTTTGGATCCTTGGACCAGCTGAGGACTGCTTTCCTTAGTGAGGAAATAGAGGGTCCAGCTGTACAAGAGACATTTGGAGGCTGGGAGGAGGACTGCCCTTCCTTGGGCCTCAGTTTCCCCAGGAGGTTGGGCTAGAGACCTAAGATCCTCTTTAGCCTTGGCCTTCTCCAGCCTGGGAGGGAGCCTGCCGCACATCCTTTTCTGGGGACACATGGAGATGCCTTAGTTGCTCAGTACTCTTCCATGTGTTCTGTCTGGCTTTGGGCTGGGTGAGGGGGTGGTGGGACTGAACCCTGGGAGCATCAGAAGGCCCTATCTCCTCCTCATTCCCCTGCCTGTAATCTTGCTGCCCTGGACAAGAGAGCAAACAGGACACACATGAGTGGTGATAAAACCCTAGCGCCCTCCCCTCCTCCCATTGGTGGTTCCAGGTTTTTAAGGGCTCTGCTGACTACTTGGCTTTTCAGTGCACACAGACGGACCTGTGTGCTTCCTGGGGACCAAAGTTCAGAGCTTCTGAGCACAGTGTACCCTTGTCAGCTTCTCCATGGTCTCTGATGGACCCATTCATTCATTCCTCAACATGTATTTCTTTCAGCAGCAATGCCTGTGTGTGCTGTGGATGGGGTGGGGGCAGAATGACCTCCATGCATCTTTGTTCCTGCCCTCAAGTTGCCCATGCCCAGTCTGGCAGGGGTCTGGTACAAGGAAACACACAGTCCTAGTTCAAAGAGGAAAGAGCGCGATATGAAGGAGCTACACAGTAAATGCTTTTCCATTGAGAAGGGCTTCCTTTTGGCCCGATAGGAGTGAGCCCAAGCAAGCAACTAGCTTCCTTTCTTATGTGGGCCTGAGTGGTCTATCTGTGTGATAAGTTAGACTGTACGATCTCTGTGTGACACCAGCTGCTGCAGCGTGAGGGAGACACACCAGGGCATACCTCTCTGCCTCCTCAAGACAGCACCCACACTCCAGCCCCACCCTGGCGCACTGTGATCCCTCCACTTGAGGAACTTTGAGGGGAGAGTTGTTTTAGAGAGCTACCCCTCCCCCTAGGAATTTTCCTACATTCTAGGGGGCAGGTCTGTTTGCATCTCTGCCCTGCTGCCCTTGTTCTCTTAGTCTGGGATGAGTGGGTGTGGACACCCATCTTCACCTCCCCTGTCCTCTCTCATGCCTCCTTCCTTACCTCCCTGTCCCTTTTATGAAGTAGCAGGGACGCCGTTCAGTCAGGGATTTGGGTGCTTTATAAAATGCTTTTAAGCCAATGTTTTAATCAGCTTCTTAGAGTAACCACAGGACACCAGGACAGGAAGCCTTAGTGCCTTCTTACAGATGACAAAAGGGAGGGTCTGAAAGGTCGGCCATTTGTCCAAGGTTCTCCCTCTGCAGTAAGAGGTAGTGAGGGGGCCAGAGCTCAGGGTTTTGAGACCAAGCACCTGCCTATCTGCTGTCAGCCCTCCCTCCACCGGCTACCTTTCTTGGCACTGTCCAGCCTCTCTGCAGATGTCCCTGAGATAGAGGTGTTGGAACGGGAGCTGGCCTGGCTGAAGGAGCATCTGTCCCAGCTGGACTCCCCTGTGGTGTTTTGTCACAATGACCTGCTCTGCAAGAATATCATCTATGACAGCACCAAAGGTATGACTTCTTTGGCACTGGCTGGCCGGCAGAGTTCTATTCCTCAGGCTGGTACTTGGACGAGCAAAAGGGGCCCTTTTGGCTTAGGTCTTAAGTGAATTTGTAGAAGAGAAATGGAAAAGGAAGCACATTCCCACTTAGGAAAATCTGTGCCAAGAAAGAACTCAAAGTCATGGTTTGTGGGAGTCTTCAACATTAGGGCACCTGAGCTATTCCTCCTGACTACATTTTGGGTTTCTGAGGACATCTTGGCTGCCCCACACCTTCCTAAAAGGAGAACCATCCATGGTCCTGATGGGAGTTTATTATGGTCCTTAACCATGCTGAGGACAGATGTCTTTATATGGGGAGAGTCTGAGGAGGCAGCTATGTGAGAGGGATAGCTGGAACCCGGGGAAGGGCAGATGGAAAAATGGACAGACAGAAGGAAGCAGCTTAGAAGATTGCCGCTGAGGAGGTTGGGTAAGACCAGTTTGCTGCAGAGGCCAGTGAGAGGCAGTGGGTGCATTCTGGAGGTCTTTGGAAGCTTGACCAAGCCCTAAGACCAGATCTCCTGGGGCCAACCCTCATTGCCTCTCTTCTGCCTTATAGGTCATGTACGGTTCATTGACTATGAATATGCCGGCTACAACTACCAAGCTTTTGACATTGGCAACCACTTCAATGAGTTTGCAGGTGAGAAGGGCATTGCTATTTTGGTCTGTGTCCAAGATACCCGCCTTATGATGGATGGTCAGGTCCAGGGGAAAGATGAAAGGGGGTTCTTTACTTGGGGGAAAAAAGGGGGAGGCTAGACAGCCCCCGTCCCATCCTCCGAAATATCCCAGCTCGAGGGGGAAAGATACAACTGGGCTTGAGAGAGCGCCAAGTCTCCACCTACGTAGAGCACACCTCTGCCAGCCCATACGGCAGTTTGGTACAATTAGGAAAACGTGCCCACTGTAAGATCCCTGAGAATACCTCAGCTTAGCGTGTGAGTTAGAAGAGCCCTTCCTCTGGGTGTATGCAGCCCATGCCAGCTGGACCAGCACAGGACACCCTCAACTTCCACTTGTTCCCTTGTCCAAACTCCTTTATACAGCCTGCACAATGGTAAATAAGGGTCCAGCATACAGATAAGGAGAAGAATAAGTTGCAAATAGCTATTTGCCTGGTGGCCTGATGAGTATAATCTACGTGGAAGTAGGTAAAATTGTATACTCTGCAACTTGACTCCTAAAAATCCTGGCTTTGTTGCTTACTAGCTGTCTGACCCTTGAGTTTCTCTGTGCTTCTGTAAAGTGGAGATAATAATAGTACCTACTTCATAGTATTGATATGAGACACACATACACAAGGATGGCACATACTAAGCATATGTTGTTGTTTGCTGCTGATGTTAGGAAGGGAAGCTTTCCTGTAGCTCAGGAGACTGGAGCAGGACTGGAAGAGGTTTCCTAGGAGTAAGTAATAGCACTATAAAGGCACAGTATGTAGAATAGAATCATTTGTGTAAAGGAATCAGGGCAGGTTTTTCTGGCTTAAGGGCTTAATTGCTAAAAACAATCGGATGGGACTGCAGAACCTAGACCCTAGACACAGGTTGGAAGGACATTCCCAGGATGGCTGTGTGAGGTGCTCAGCGTGATGTGGCCAGCCCCTGAGACTTAGGATAAGTAAGGCAGCTGTAGAGCCACTACCTGGCCCAGCCTCAGCCACTCCCCAGCCCAGTCATGTCTCGTCTGGAGCCCCAGGTGATAGGTCTGTCAAGTGCTGATTGTACCTGAGGGTATGACTCCCCAGGGTGGCCACTAGCTGCATTGAGGAACCGAGGGATTATGGGCCCCAGCTGAGCTGTGGGGAGTGGCACAGAGCTAAGGCTGGCACCAGCAGGGAACTGGGCCTGTGTGTGCTCAGCTGCCAGACCCACTGGCCTTTCTACAAGGGATAATTCTTAAGCATTTTAAGTCTTTCTCACACTCAGCGCCTCCTATGTGACATAGTTTTATATAGGGCACAGGAGAGACAGTGGTGCTGTCTTAGGGGGTCCCCATCACTCCCAGGACTGTCCCTTGCCCCTCAACCACTCTGCCCCCTGCCCCACTGAAAGCAGTGTCCCCTGCTGGGGTGGGGCTCGACCCTGTACACACTAGATAAGTTAGGTGGTCTGACAAGCTGAATTCTTAGGCACAGCCCACGGGGCAGAGCAGATGGAAGTTTTCAGGGGAGCATGGAACACCTGAGCTGGAGGAAGTCCCCAGGTGGGCCATCTCCCAGCAACTTCTATGCGGCTGCCTCCCCATCAGGTGTAAATGAAGTCGATTACTGCCAATACCCTGCAAGGGAGACCCAGCTGCAGTGGCTGCGCTACTACCTGCAGGCACAAAAGGGGATGGCTGTGACCTCCAGGGAGGTGGAGAGGCTCTACGTGCAAGTCAACAAGTTTGCCCTGGTGAGTGCTTGTGACTGGGAAGGAGGACCCGGGAGGAGGACTCGGGGCCCACCTCCACTACCCCTTCACAGCCCGGTGGAGGGCGAAGCCCAGCCCAGGGTCAGATGTGAGGTCCTGGGGACACCCCCCCACCATGTGTTACTGTATCCCCCCTGGAGGGCATCCCCATAAGACACCCTGCTCCCCCGACCCCGTCAAGTCTATGTTCTCTCCTTCCTAGAGAACTACTACTTCTGGGAAAGATCCCAGCTTCCTATTCCTAGTTCTCTCATTTGGACAGGTACTTTCTGGTGTCTAACCATAACCTTTCATGCTGCAGTTAAACTCATCCCCTCACTGTTTTGTTGGCCTTTGGAGGAGATAGAGAGTGTCAGCTCTAATCCTCCTTGTTAGCTGCCTCTGCTGACTCAGAACTCTTCGCAAGCCTTTCCCAGCAGGCTCTTCCTGCTCCAGTTACTGTGCTGTCAGTTCTTGATGTTGCGTGTCACTTATCCAAGGTACATGGTTCATGCCAGGTCGCCACTGGTGTGTGCCCAGGGGATTGCTAACTAGGCTTATTCATGTCACCCATGCATAAGCAAGAAAACAGTCAGCTGCCCTGAATTTCACAATCCATCATAGAGCTCAAGTAAAATCTTGCTTACCTGGGATTTTAAGTCGCCTGTTCTCTTCTCATTCGCACAAGCCTGATTCTCCTTCAGGTTTTCCCTCTTTTTTTTTTTTTCTTTTTTTTTAAAATTAGTTTCAGGTGTACAACATTGCAATAGTTTTTACCCCTCAAAGTGACAACACCCCTCTCCCAATCCGCCTCCCCACTGCCCCCCTCATATTATACATATCTATCACAATTCCACTGACTCCACTCCCACACTATACTCCACGTCCCGTGACCATATATATATATATATATATATATATATATATATATATATATATATATATATTCAATTATAGTTGACACAATATTGTACAACATCACTTCAGGTGTACAGGCTCTCCCTCTTAACTCCCACCCTGCCTGCCTCTTGCTGATTTTATAGTGATCATTCGTACTTGCTAATTGATCTGTGCCTCCCTTTAAGTCCTGAAAAGGGAAGAAAGTGGAGGGAGGTACCGCATCACCGACCGCAGAGCAAGCGGGGCTTGGCGTGGGGGAGCCGGCCTGGGAAAGGACCGTTATCACTGCCGTCGGTGCAGGGCCAGCGGGAGGCAGCACTGCTCTCTGGCCTCTTGAGCCTGGATGACCTGGGCGCCTCTGGCTCCGGGGAGAGCAGTTGTGTGCTGAGTGCCCACACTCGGGCTTCTTACTCCCCCGTCTTCACTCCTTTGCCAACCTGACCCTGCCTCCTGATAGAAGAGAGGGCAAGGTCAGTTTAGGGGTCATCCAGCAGACCAGACCCCTGCTGGTCAGGGCACTGCTGAGGTACCAGCCCCTCCACTGGGCCTGAGCTTTGGCTTCGGGGTTCATCTCGTCGTGGATACGTTGGCCTTGAAGACTTGAGGAGATACCCTGTTGTGGGAGAAGCCACGGGCTGAGCACTGCTGGAGCTGGGAGGAAACTGAAAGCCCTAGAAGCACCATCCAGCTGACACCCTTCCAGGGCGGGTAGAACCGACTCTACTTGCCTTTTTCTGGAGGGAGTGCAGTTCCCAAATGCTTGTCTCTGCCAGCGTCCTACTTCTGTGTTTTCCAGAGTGACTGTGTCCCTCTAGCTCCATGGGGTCCGTGACAGCCTTGGGAGTTCGCCATGCTAACCTTCTCTGCTCTGTTTCTAGGCGTCTCATTTTTTCTGGGCACTCTGGGCCCTCATTCAGAACCAGTTCTCCACCATCGACTTTGATTTCCTCAGGTGAGCACAGGGGACAAGTTGGGGGCAGCGTGGGTGGGGAGGAGAAAAGGAAGAGCCTTGAGCCGAGGGTGTAGGGGCAAAGGACAGCCCAAATAGAGTATCCAGAGTCCAGTCCCCTGCTAACTCATCCCGATACTAGCCAGCCTGTGGCCAGCGGGGTCACTACTCCAGGGGGAGGCCCTGGGGGCCCAGAGCAGCCCTCTGAGGGCGCCTGAAGTTCTCATGCCCTCCCCGCCTGCCTGCCTGGTGGGACATTATACTTTCCCTGCATCCTGCTACTCCAGTGCCCTTATCCACAGGGACTGGTTGTGAATAGAATTGTTGCAAATCCATCTGGAAGATCGTGAGAACAGCCCTCATTTTAGAGCAGAGGAGACAGCTTTCCAGAGAGTGGAAGTGACTCAGTGAAGTCAGCCTGTGGGTGTCAGACCCAACTCCTACAGTGGCCCCTAGTGATGCGCTATGGGCTGTACCCACACTGTACTTGAAGATTGACTCCTCAGGGCGGTCCCCTCATATGCGGTACATATGTCCCTGAGGGCCAGGAATCATTTTGTCTTCCATTCTGGTCCAGTCTCCTTGCCCATTTCCCCACCCACCGTCAGCCAAAGAGGAATCACTACCCTGGCTTCAAAGTGTTCACAACCATTAGAGAAATGCAGGTCAAAAGCACAGTGAGATACTACTCATATCCACTAGGATGACTGCTGTCAAACAGAAAAGAACAAGCACTGGCAAGGATGTAGAGAAACTGGAACCCTTGTGCAGTGCCCTTGGGAATGTAGAATGGTGCAGCTGCTATGGGAAACAATCCTGTGCTTCCTCAAACCATTAAAAATAGAGTTGCCACATGTTCCAGTAATTCCACTTGTGGGTATATAGCCAAAAGAATTGAAAGCAGGGGCTCAAAGAGATATGTGCACACCCATGTTCACAGCAGTATCATTCACAATAGCCAAGAGGTGGAAGCAACCCAAGTGTCCATCATTGGATGAATGGGTAAACAGAATGTGGTAAAATACAATGGAATATTATTCCGTTTTAAAAAGGAAGTTATATCACCTGCTACCATATGGATGAACCTTGAGGGCATTGTGCTAAGCGAAATAGGCAAGTGCAAAAAGATAAATACTGTATGATTCCACTTATATGAAGTAACTAAATTAGTCAAATTCGTAGAAACAAAGTAGAATGGTGGTTTCCAGGGGCTGGAGGAGGGGGAAATTGAGTTGCAGTTTAAGGGGTATAGAGTTTCCGCTTTGCAAAATGAAAAAGTCTTGGCGATCTGTTGCCCAACGGTATGAATGTACTTAACATTACTGAACCGTAAAAAGTTAAAAAATGACCTTGTTCAAGGCAGGGTTGCTCCCATCTGATCTAAGAAGAAAAAATTATAGTTGAAGTTAAACAAAAATCAGCCTGGGCTGGGGTTGATCTGCCTCGACCTAGACAGGCTGAGCTGATGAGAAACTCTGCTCATAGTGTGAGTCCCCCAGCAGGGCCCAACTAGCTTCCCTTTTGACCCCCAGCTCCCTTCCCTGTCTTCTGGCAGGTACGCGGTGATCCGATTCAACCAGTACTTCAAGGTGAAGCCTCAAGTGTTGGCCTTGGAGATGCCAAAGTGACCATCGTCCCCACCCCTCCCCTCCCCATCTGCCTGGCAGGCTGTTTCTCCAGGACTCAGCTCTGCTCTGGGGTCCATACCCTTGGACAGGGTGGGAGAGGGGACAGGTATGTGTCCAGAGAAGACTCCACCCCTGCCACCAGCCCCCATCCGGTGCCGCTGTGACCACATTCTCTTGTTTGGAGGGGCTGATGGA
The DNA here is from genome assembly GCF_001890085.2 of Hipposideros armiger. NCBI lineage: Eukaryota > Metazoa > Chordata > Mammalia > Chiroptera > Hipposideridae > Hipposideros > Hipposideros armiger. The sequence continues at coordinate 1,578,184 of NW_017731484.1, read as the reverse complement.
CCCAGCTCTGGGGGTCCCCTTTACCTGACTTGGGGGAAGTGCCTGCAGCCAGCCAAGGCCCAGACCACAACCACCCCTGGGAAGCCTGGTGCTCCCAGCCCCAGGCCAGGCTGCCTTAGATGTGTCTTTGACCTTCCTGGTTTGGGGAGGGGGGAAGGTTGGGAGGGCTCCTTTCTACCTCCAGTGCCCTGAGCCTCCAGCCCATCTCCCCACAAGGCCCCACGTGGGAGGTGCTGAGCCCAAACCAGCATCATGCCAACTCTGACAGATGGATGTACATACCTTGGGGGGCGGGAGGGGGGTGTCTAGAATCGAGTTTGACAGCTCCCCAGCAGCTGCCTCGTCTGAGATCCCTCCCTTTCTCCAAGCCGGATCCAATCAAATCACCCCTTCCCAAAACTCAGTGAGGACTCCTGCTCCCCTCCTGTCATTCCCGCTGCAGCCTGCTGGGAGGGAAGGTGAGGGCGTGGTGATGGCTGGACATCCAGAGCCCGGCTCTCATTTCATGCTGTGACTTGACAGAGGAGACAGCGCACCCCCCACCCCCGCCTTGTTCCTTCCCCTGCCCTCCAGGCCCTCATTTCCAAGGATCTGTCCATGACCACCTTCTGTCCTCAAGTTGACCCAGGGGCTCCCCACTTGGGAAAGACTAGTCAAGGGGCAGGGACCAGGGACCTGCAGGGCCCGCCTGGCATGTGAGAGCCTGGGTTGGAAGTGCTGACTGAGCCCATTGCGCCTGACTCAAGGGCCACCACCTCCCTTTTGCCCTCAGCCCCTGGGGCCTTCAGCTTGGGCCCACAAGGTGATTCATTTGTAAATTGTCTTGATTTTCTGCATTAAAATGGCCATTTCTGGACCACTCTGAGTGCAGCTGGTGGGGCTTTGACCTAGACAGTGTGATTAGCAAGCCTGTGGTGGGAGTGGGGGTGTCCCAGCCCCTTCTCTGGGGTCCCCTTGGGCTACACACTTTGCAGCACGTCTTCCGTGCACCTGGCTTACCAGGCCTGGGCTCCTGGTTTGGGGTAGACCTGGGGAGGGCTGGTGGCTTCAAGCTCCTCCGCCTTGGACCATCTTGCTAGAATTGGGGGGTGCTGCTTCGAGGAACTACACCTTACCCAGGTGATAAACCAGAGACCCTGAAGGGCAGTACTCAGGACTTCTTCCTTGGTCCTCTCTGACTCCTAGGATCGGGGGTAGGTAGGAGGCTGCGCGGCCTCACAGCAGGCGAGGGTGACTCCTGAGACCAGCCTGCCGCTTTCTCAGAAGGCGAGAGGGAAGAGAGAGCAGGAGCTCAGACGTGAGCTGTGGCTCCCTCAGCAGCCCAGACTTGCTAGGGCTGCCCTCCCAAGACAGCAGCAGCTGCCTCTACAGTCCCCCAGGTGCCATGCCCTTAGGGGCAGCAGTGGCCGCCTGCCAGGTGGACTCTGGTGGTTTGGCTTTTGCCTGCAAAAGTACCAGGGTGCCATGGCAACCGCTGGACCTGAGCTGGCACAGGCAGCTGGCGCTGCCTTCAAGGTCATGGTGATCCAGTGTGGCTGGGCCCTGACGGGCAGCAAGACTGAGTCTAGGGGTGGTGCCAGGGCTGGGCTGGCTGGGCCCCCAAGTGTCATCTGTGGGCTCAGGTGGTCCTGGTGCCGCCTTCCTGTGGACTGTTGCAGTGCCCCCCTTCGCACCTCTGGAGCTGAGGGCAGGAATGACCACTGTGAAGGCAGCTTGTCTCCAGCCCTCTGGGCCCTTGATGTCATGGCGTTGAAGATGGTGTTGCGGTGGTGAGCAGGGAATGGCTGGGACAGGCACCCCTAGGTATCATCCTGTGCCGCTAAGGCCCGGCCACCACCAGCCCTGAGGGGTTAACCTGCAGACGCCATCCTGTAGTCTTTGTAAAAGCATCCAGTGCCTCAGTTCTCCAGGGGAGAAGGCTGGTGGTGGCAGCATGGGGGCACTTTAGGCACACCCTCGCCCATAAAGCCTGGAGTTCCACCGTCACTCCTTTCACTGCTACTCCAGACTGACTGCATCCCTACCTTCCTGCTTAGTACCAGGCCTTGGAGATTCCGGAGGGTGGCCTGGCTCCACCCCCTAAGCCTCTTCCTAGACTCCCAGTAGGTGCTGTCGGCAAAGCATGCCTGGGCATAGGTTTATCTCTGCCGGGCTGTGACCCTCGGCCTCCACAGGAGAGGCACAGAGGGCACAGAACAAGCTCGGATCCTGGCATTCTTGGTCATTACCAGGACACGCTGTTCCAGGCCTCGGAACCGCAACCCACCTGACCCTGTCGTGCCTCTGCTGGGGCGGGGGGTGGGGCTACAGGACACCAACCAGAGGGCTTTTCCTATCCTAAAAGGATGCAAGGCACGTGGCTGTGTCGCAGCAACTAGAATGAAGAGGGCAGGACAAGGGTTCCTGGAGCGGGGAGATGGGTGGGACTGGCCTCAGGCTCCCAAGGCCACAGAGGACCTGGGAATAGGGTAAGGGAGAGGAACTCAGGACTGGCAAGTGGGGCGGGTGAGCCTGGCTGGGAGTGTCCTGACCAGGCTGCCCACATTTGGTTTGGAACACGGTAGGGGTAGTAGTGGAGACTGCTGGGGTTGGGGTAGATGGACAGGGGAAGTGGAAATGGGCAATTCTCGCGTGTGGCCACTAGAGGGCAGGCACCATGCTTCTCGTCCAAGGACCGCCTGCATCTTAAGAGCCCAGGGAAGCCGGGCTCCACTTGGGAGACATGGGAGACCAAGGAGAGAACCCAAAGCTCTGGGAGGCTGGGCTTGGAAAAACGAGCAAAAGCTAGCAGCCAGGACTCTCTCTAGATCAAAAGGCTGGGACCCTAAAGTCTTCAGTCCCAAGTTTGTGACCCTGGAATCAACCACACCTAACTTTCTCACCACCATCCTCCAATTTAAAGTCCCTTTGCAGCATTTGAAGAGCCTGTCTTGTGTTAGTAAGTTCGCTACCACTTTGAACATCTTTGTCAAAAAGTTTTTTGTTAAGCCAAAATATTGACCCTTGATATGCATCAAGAAGCCAAGTTCTACCTCGTGAGCTAAAGACTGTATGTTGCCTACCTGACATCTTTGAGGAAAGTGGTCTTATCCTTTATGCCCTACCCTAGTTTCTTCTTTTCTGGACTAAACATCACTGGCCCTTTCGACCATGCCTCTGATGTGTGTCCACTAGGCTGCCTGCAGTCCTATCCTGTGCAAGGTGCCTTCCTCTGGGACCCTCTAGTAAGACAATGGCCTTTTCTATTGAGGGTCTAGGATTGCCATAATGCACCTGGGACCAGGCCTGTGTGGTGTACATTGGCCCATCACCTCCCTTTTTGCGAACACATGCCTCTCTTAATCCAACCCAAGTCTAACACAAGAATTGCCATTCAGCTTTGCTGCCCCTCTTCCATATTAAAAGGATTTTTTTTTTAACCACAAAAGTTGGTCTTTTTCTTGATCTTTGTTAGTATGCATTTTGAGTTTTATTCTCTTATTCAACCTTTTCAGGTCTAATGGACTGTTATTTCTCCAAGTGTGATATGTAGTTCTCTGAAGTCCTCATTCAAAGCATAAGGTCACAGAGCCCTGAAACACATCATTAGAGACCCTGCTCATTAATCAGTATCTTGGGGGGCTCACTGATGGGCTTGGGGTATCCAGGTTAGTACTTATCTGGGATGAAGGTCCAAAGTTTTCATTAGATTCTCAAAGGGCTCCTTCTCCCAAAGAGGGTAAGAACCATGGGTAAGGCTTAATCTCCTGGTTTTCAGAAGAGGACAATGAGGCCGGAAAGGGAAACCTGACAAACCCCCTTGCCCGAGCCGCCACCCCCCTCCCGCCGCAACACGGTCATGTGACTAGCTCTGGGGAGAACCCAAGCTTCCTGACTCATTACAGCTCTCTTACCACTGCTTCTTTCTTAGGACTTGGGTGGACACTTCATGGTGAGGTATGGCTCTCCTCCAGGCAAGGACAGTGTCCCAATCAGAGCGTGTACTCGGGGTTGGCGTCAGGCCTGGGCCTCCCTGGCCTCAGATGTTTCCTCCCAGGCCCCAGGCCTGAAGCTCCCTCTAACTGCCACCAGGGGGCAGTGGCGCTTGGGCCGGCGGCACAAGTAGGACTTGACTCGGCCCAGCTCCCCCCTCCCCCGCACAAGGACCAGCTTCTCAAATGGTCTGCCTTTATTATGCCAACAGAAAAAAATTCCCCGAGTGTAAACAGAAGAAATGTGCTGGTTAAGTTACTCATCATTATCTTATTATTAACAAAATAAAGCACTATCTATGTTTACAGTCATAAAAAAAGAAACAGCCTGGAGAGAAGTTGGGCTTTGGGGAGGGGAGAGGTGGGGAGAAGATGGGGGACTCCACACCTGCCCCTTCCCACCCTGACCCACCTGGATCTTTGGAGTCAGGTGTAATAGGATTTACTTTTCTTGGGGAAATAACCTGTGAAAGTGAACAGGGGCAGAGGCAAGTTCTCCAGTGTGTGTGTGTGTGCGCGCGCGCGCGTGTGAGTGTGTGTGTGTGTGTGTGCGCGTGCGCGCGCGTGTGCATGTGCGCGCGTGTGAGTGTGTGTGTGTGTGTGTGCGCGTGCGCGCGCGTGTGTGCATGTGCGCGCGTGTGAGTGTGTGGGTGTGTGTGCGCGCGTGTGTGCGTGTGTGTGTGTGTGTGTGTGTTGGGGGGGAGGCAGGTGGAGGGCAGAGCTGGGAGGAGAGGGGAGGGGGGGATGGAGTACCAGTCTTCTCACCACCCCACCAACCCCTTCCAATAATGGAGAGCCTTCCCATCCCCTGCTCAAGAGGGAGGAATGGAGACCAGCTACTATGGGAGCCCCGTTCTCCGGGGTTTCTGTCACTGACAGGAAAAGGGACACCTTCAATCCTCCTGACCCCACGTCTGGCACACAGATTAGGGGACCAGGGTCTGGGGCACCAGGACAGAGCCCCTTGGAAGCTGAGCACATTCCCATGCTGCTGAGCTAAAAATGGCTTTGTGGGAACCGACCAGCAGAGTAAGGTTAAAGGGGCAGGCGTGGGAGGTCGGGGAGGCTGGTAGGCCCAGGGGCAGCCCAGGGGCCTTCGAAGACCCAGAGTGACCAGCAGGCAGAGGGGCAGAGTCAGACACTGAAGGGAGAGAGACACAAACGACCCTGCAGACAGACAAGGACAGAGAGAAACACACACAAGGATGCACAGAACCTGAGACACCCAGACTGACAAAGAGGTAGCAATTTGGGGACAAAGAACACAGAAAGAGGCCCCCAGAGAAGCAAGAGTGGCATCAATAGACACACCCGCAGGAACTCAGCAACAGTGCCTGGCACATAGTGGGCACTCAATAAATACCTTGTGCAACAAATGACCAGATGAAAACACGTGCGCACGTGTAACGTGCGCATGCAGCACACACACGCACACAGCAGCCAGAGGCACAACAGGCTTGGCAAAAGATAAAGACGGAGGGACAGCCAGATCTTTCTGCACAAAGTACAAAGTGATCCTGGTGATAGAGCAATCTGGGGTGTATGGGAGGGGTGTTGGTCCCATGGTGGCTGGTCCAGCCAGGACAAGAAGGGAAACAAAGCGTGTGGCACCAGGGGGACAGGTCTGGAGCTGCCATACCCCTAGGGCGGGCAGACCTGCAGGAAGGGAGGGTCATACAGTGTCCCCTGGCTATGAGCCCCAAGGGCCAAGGAGCTCAGCCATCGCCACCGTGCAGGTCCTGCCCACCTAGGCCAACAGCTGCTCAGTTGTGCCTGCAGGTGTGGTCGGGAGGGGGCCTGTATCTACAAGTACACAGCTGTGCCATCTCCCAGGCATGCCCAAGTCCAAGTACCAACAGAGTCCAGGCCGGCTGGCTGTGCCCTTCGCTCGGGGCCAGGTCTTCCCCAGGAGGAGGGCCAGGCCCACCCGGCCGAGATCAGTCCGTGAGCACCACCAGCTCCCCGTCACTCTTCTCCTCGCCTTCCGAGTCCTCGTCCTCGCTGTACCGGTACATCTCACCATCGGCCACCGAGTGCCTGTCCTCTGTGGCCTCAGCCTCTTCTCTGAGGCTGCAGGTGTTGACGATGACAGGCATGTTGGGGTCCAGGCTTCGGGGCACATAGTGTTCCATCAGGGGCTGTGCCACCCGAGGGTACAGGACATCTGAGGAGCTCATCTGCACCTGGCCAGCCTGAGGGCTGAGAGGCAGACAAGAGGTGGGTTCCAGAGGCACCTTCACTTCCACCCCCGAGGCCTCTTCAGGCCATGCCCTCTAACTCCACACCCTTTTGGCTCCGAGACACGCACTCTGCCCCCTGGTCTACTTTCTAATGGCCACAATCATTATCAGCTACAGCCCCACACAACATGCAGTCTTAGGGGCCATGGGTGTGTTCAAGATATTCCTGGAGGACCGTGTGTGAATCCCATTTTTGGAAATCGTACATTTAAATGCCTGTGTAAAGGAATCCACTAGGGTGCTTGCTTTGGTCAAGTCAGGACTCCTCTACATGATGAGTACCTCGATTTTTAGTACCCATGAATTTTTATTAAGTTTACCAGAAATGCGGTCCACAGGCACGTTTCCCCTGGTGCACGCCCGCCTCCCACACGCTCACCAGGTACCCACCACAGTCACAGTCACCCCTGCACTCACACACACAGGCCCAGCCACACACACACAAGGCTCTCTCACACACACCTCCGCCCACATACACTCACACAGACAACAGACACACATGTGCAGCACCCCTGCGGTCGGTCACACACAAAGGCAAGTCACGCGCTACCACGCAGCCACTCACGAGAGCTGCACACATCCATGCACATGCACTCATGGCCTCAGCCGCCTGGGGAAGGCTGCTCACGCGGTCATGTAGCTCTGGCGGGCATCCTGGCGTCGGGTCCTCATCAGGGCCTTGTACTCGCCCACTCGCAGCCGCTTGCCCTCCACAATGCAGGTGCGCTTGGGCCTCGGCTTGTACTTATAATCAGGATACTTCTCCAGGTGCTGCCGGCTCAGTCTTGCCTGCTCCTCGTAGTAGGGCTGCTTCTCCTGGTTGGTCATGGACTTCCAACGGGAGCCTGGCCCAGCCCCCAGGGCCAGGCAGTCAGCTCCGGGCTCTGCCGACCACCCCCAGCCCCCTGTAGGTGCCAATATATTTGGTCACCAGATATACGTGTAAGCATTTCGCAAGGACCTGGTCCAATGTGGTTGCTCCTTGGATGTCAGAGCAAATGAATGAAGGACGTGGGCATGTGTACGGCATCCAGTTGCCAGCTTAAGACACAGCACCCACCCATATCCCAAAGTACCCAGCAACCTCTGAGAGGCCTCTAGTCTGCCCGCTTTGCATAAACAAAAGAGCAGTTATCCTAGGCCCCCAATAACAGAGACAGACTCCCTGCTCAGGACAAAATACACGGGGTCTGTATCCATAAGAGACTTGCACAGACATCGGAGAAGCCTGTCTTAAAAACAACCGCCCTCTTCCAGCCCCACCTGCCCTGCCCTACCTCCCCCTCCTTGGCCTCCATCAGGACACGTCATTTAAAAAACCTTTCTACTGACAGCCCAAGAACACCAGTCTATCCTAATTCCTGCCGGAGCCAGCTCCGAGGCTCTGGGCAAACAGTGGAACAGGTTCTTTAGGGAGAGACGGGGAGAAGAGCTCTCTCTCACATTCTCATTCATCCCCCCCCCTTGTTCTTGAGTGCAGGTGCTAGCAGAAGAGCCCTACAATGGTATAAGACCCCAGGACCCAGATGCCCCACATCCCACCTGACTCGCACACCCCATCAGATTCCACTGGAGTTCAACATGGCGTGGATATCACCGAGCAGACCCTCAGTAGATCCAGCTGGCTCCTGCAACTGGGGGCCTGCTGCACCACGGCTTCTGGAGCCCCTACAGCTGCCGCAGACCTTCCCCACGGGCCCTTACCGAGGATTTTGCTGATGCTGGAGTTGTGCATGTCTGGGAAGGCTTGGAGGATCTTCCTCCGCTCGTCCTTGGCCCACACCATGAAGGCGTTCATGGGTCTCTTGATGTGGCTACTGTTCCGGGACTCCGGGAAGTGGCGCGAGCCTAAAGGACGGGTGGGGTAAGGGGGCAGAGGTCTGGGGTAAGGAAAATCCTCTAGGGCCAGCAGAAAATGTCCCATACTTGACCACTAGGGGGCGCTGGGGGGGGGACCACAGGGCCCAGGGATGGCCAGCAGCAAGATGTCAGCAGAGGCCCAGGGAGAGAGAGATACATAAGGGGACTCCACAGACAAAGGGAGAGAAGGGATGGAAGACAGAAACAACCTAACCCGCCATGGCCCTGGTGGGAAGCAGAAGTGAGCTCTCCTGCCCATCAGCCCAGTGCCCAGAGCCCTCACCGTCCACATCGCAGCCCAGCATGGCTTCCTCCAGTGGGTGCACACAGCTCTCCTCCAGCCGCTCCTTGACTGGGGACGTGTCCAGGCTGATGAGGTCCTGGGGTTGACAGGGGCAACCTATATATCCGCCTCTCTATGTCAGCCCACTTCTGCTCCCCCACCCCTCACTTTGGTGGCCTCGCTCTGTGTCTACTTCCCCTGGCCACCATCTGTTCCCTGCTCCCAGCACAGGGGATTGGGAGCCCATACCTTACGGAAAGGGGTGTTGGGGGAGCTTTCCAAGGCCGCACTGTGACCATGCAGCAGCTGTCGAGCATCCTGGATGGCCTTGGTGACAGCGTCCCCGTCACCAAGGAAGCCTATGGGGGTAGGAAAAGAAGAGAAGGGAGGGGAACCGAGGGGTCACCCCAGTTTGTGCCTTGCCCCTCCCCAGGGCTGTTGCACTGCACCTCCCCAAGGGGGCGCCATTTACACTGGCTGTTGTACCAACAGACTAGAAATGACAACAGCACCCCCTGAAATTGTGCAACCCAGTGACCTGAATCCCTGAGGCCAGGGTGCCCAGACAGATATGATGAGGGAGAGGAGGACGGGGCTCTTCTAAGACACTGAATGCTGAAACTAAAAGGGGCCGAGTGGTGCAAGTCTAACCCACAGAGGGGAAGTGTCATGACCAAGGTCATATCATGCCCTCCATCTTGACTCTCCCCTAGAAGAGGGCTGAGGGAAAGGTGTGGGAGGAGTAGAAAGCTTACCCAAAGGCAGGCTGGGGGGGCTGGACTGCAGGTCCCGTGTGGGGGCCCCATGGCTTGGGGGGCGGGGTCCACAGTTGCTCATCTTCAGGCTGGGGGAGCTGGAGGTGTTGGGCAGCTCGGGGGCCTTGGGCTTGGCTGTGAGGTTGAGGGGCTGAGAGGGCTCCTAGGGACGCATCCAGAGGTCAAAGAGTGAGAGACACCAAAGGAGACCCCCCCACAGAGGGACAGAGGGGACAAGGAAACCCAGAACAGACAAGGCGGCAGCCAGCCGTCCCAGCTAGGGTGGGAGCCCCAGGCCAGTTGGGGATGGGGGAACAGTACCTGCAGGGGGTGGTGGGCGGCCATGGCCCCCGGCCTCTTCACAGCTGGGGCAGAGGGGCTGTGTAGCAGCTGCAGCGGGTACTCCACTATGGAAAAGGCAGCAAGGAGAAAAGTCCTGGATGAGCACAGAACAGCAGACACCCTGCTTGACGAGGTCCCAGCAGCACACAGCGGACAGAGGCTCAGAGCTGGCCCAGCGTGCTTCCGACCACTGCCCTCCCTGGCCTCGAAGTGCTGCTGCTGAGGACCTCCTACGCCCTCGCCCCCAACTGCATATCCATCAGCACTGTCCCCGTCCCACCCTTCCCAACCCACTGAGCCTGGAGTCCCAAACCCAAGTTAAACAAGAACAGGGACACTATCTACTCATGCTTTGGAAACTTCTCTTTTGTACCTACTGTAGGCGGGGTACAAAAGCAGCTACCTCTTGTGTAGCCTGTCTCCTGTGCGTTATCTCACAATAAGCCTGAGTGTGTGGTATGTAGTAGGTACTCAATGCATCATTTCTTTTTACAGATAAACTGAGACCTGGAAAAATTAAATGGGTGGCCCGCAGTGAATCAATGGGAACACTGACATTTGAACCTGGGTCTTCTAGACGCCACAGCCTGTCCTCTCCCCTCTGTAGAGCACGTTCTCTCTCTTCTCCCTCGCCTACCTCACTCTCCTCCACCAGGCCCAGCATCAAGGGGTTGACTCTCAGGTGGAGAGACAGCCGTGTATACAAATCACTAAACGGAAGGCCTGTGGTGATATGGGCTGTGTGGGTAGCATTCGAGAGAACTTTGTTCCAGACGGAGGAACTGGAACAGGCTTCCTGGTTGGGGGAGGGAGGGGGGGCAGACGGGGTGGTGGGTTATGAGAGCTAGATGTGGGGCATGAGACTGGCATGTGATGGGCAAGGTGGCCTCACGGCCTATGAAGGCTGAACTCAGGAGTCTGGACGACTCCAGGCTATAGGCAGGCGCCATCTACCACGCCACTCACTCCGCTTAAGGAAGGGGCATCTGGCAGCCCGCAGGCCCCCCGCTTACTATAGAATTCTGGAGCAAATGAAGCAGGTGGCAGCCTGGCCAGTCCAGGTCTTCCACAGCTCAGTTCCGATCTCCCTCGCCCGGAAAGTACATGGCCCCTCCTCTGCCCAGTCCCCTGCCCTCACCCCTGCGGGTCTGCTCCATGTTTACGTGGAGCTGTAACCGTTTGTGCTGTTGCCCTGTCCCTCCCGTTCAACCTTTCGCCTTCCCAGTCTCGCCCTCAACTGGGATCTTCCCTCAAGCAGGAGTCAGTGGAGCTGACCAGTGAACTGTGCCCTTGGCCCCAGGCTTGGTGGTGGACCCGTGGGAGCTCATCTGTTCCCCATCCTGGGGCCATTATGGGCAGCATCTCTGCCCTGTCCCTGTGACCATCCACAAGGACTCAGTGATCATGGCCTAATAATTCTCCCTCTGCCGCCGTCCCACTGTCACTGCCCTTGTTCAGGCTGCCATCCCCTAGTGCTAGCATCACCTCAACAGCCCCCTACCTAGTTCTGCCTTTAGTTGGTACCCCTCCCTCCCCTCTGACACACAACCAACATGACAGCACATCCTCTGCTCAAACATTCAAGCACACCCCACATTCTACAAAATGTATCCTAGATCTGTGCTCAGTCCCAACTGCCCGTCCCAGCCATGTCCCCACTACCCTGTTATGCGCTCCCCTCAACTCCGGCTTCCTCCTCAGGCTCCAGGGCCTCTGCCTGGGCCACTTTTCCTGTGCCCTCTACCCTCAGCTCCCAGCTCCATTCTTCTCACAAGTCCACACTCCCAGGACCCAGTCAAGCAGCATCTCCCGAAGAACCTTCCCAGAGACTCTGGTTGTTGCCATACTTCTTTCTCCCTTCCAAGACTGTCAATTCATTCCTGGAGCTGCAAGTCTACCTTTTATATGCCCATGGCCACCCAGCAACTCTACAGCATCTGACATGTGGTCGGTGCTCAGTCTGTGTTCACTGAGTTTCAGTGACGGGGCAGAAGGTAGGAGTGACATGGTCGGGGCAGGAATAAAACTATGAATTTGGGAGATGTATAAACCTCAGTTAATGTTCAAAATATTAATACTCTGGTACAGTAAATGTGCCAGAACTGGGGAGACTAGACCTAGATTGGCCACATCTGCTTATATCTGGAAAGCACTTTATGGTTTTCAAAGTGCTATTTTTCATTCTTTCAGTGACGCTCAGAAACAAGGGGTTATTCTTTCACTGGACATATCCCAAACCAAGGCCCAGAAAGTCCACACTGTAAATTAATGGATGAAAGCGGTTCTGGGCCTCCCTCCCTGACCTTGGGACAGCCTCAGTGGCGGGACCACCCACCCACACTCACCTGGTTTGCAGGGGATTGGCTGAATGGGCAAAGCCAGCTGAGAGTCAGGGGTGACAGGCAGAGGTTGGTGGCTTGGGGGGAAGGCTGGGATCATAACATAAGGCATGTTGACCTGCTGAGAGCAAAGAAACTCTGTGAGTCCCTGGGGGCCCAAACAGCTACCCAGCTATGGTCAGGCCTGGACAGAGGGTGGACCCAGGGATGAGAGGCACAGGCCTGGGGCAGGGACAATCCCCAAAGGATCCATCTGACCCCACACCACCTCCCTGGGCCCCTGTCTACCTGCCCTCAGGTCCCAGATGGGGAGGAAGATATTCTGGGTCCCTCCCTTGAAACAGGGGAAGACAGGAGAGGAGGATAGAGCCCCCTCCTCAGGGTCACGCCTGAGTGATTCTGCCTGTTCCTCCCTGTCCCCAACACCTCTCCAGGCTGCTATCAACCCCTCAGCCTCCAGCTCTCCCATCGCCCAGCCCTCCCCCTCTTGTCACCTGGATCTGCTGCTGAAGGAGGTTGATTTTGTGCTGCTGCTGAATTAGCTGTTGCTGCTGCTTAGCAATCTGGCAAAGGGAAGAGTAGGCAAAGGGGGCATGGGCATAGGCCCCAGAGCCCCATCCCCCAGAGCCTTCCAAGCCCCAATGACACCCTGCTTTCCAGGAGTGCAACCAGGGAGGAGAACTGGCTGGCGTGAGAAGCAGAACAGCCAGCCCTCAGGATTTATTCTCCTTTTACCAGGAGCTCGCCCTCCCCTCTGAGGCCAGGGATGAAGAATGGGCAGGGCCCCTCAGGACCCCTCCACTTCACCCCCTTGCCCCCCGCAAAGGCTTACGAATAGTCAGAGGTGGGAATCCCATGGCCCTGCCGGCAGCCCCCTCCCCCACGGCTCCCAGGCCTCCACCTGCACGGGCTCAGCCTGCCCCCAAGGTGCTCCCCTCTAGGTCCTGACAGACACCTCCCCTGGAAAGAAAGCCAGACCCCAATCGAGGCCTACCTGTTCCTGCTGCTGCCGCGCCAGCTCCATCTGCTGCTGCTGCTTCTCAAAGAGCATGGCAGCCATGTTCTTCTGCTCTGAGTGGGCTGTCAGGAGCTGGTCCCGCAGGGTGGACAGCTGATGGATCATGACCAGAAGCTGGAGTTCCTTCTCTGCCAGGCTCTCCTGCGTCCCTGCTCCACAGTGAAACAACCACCATTGAGAACTTCTGTTTGTCCATCCATCTAGCCGTCCATCCATTTGACATTTTATTGAGCAACTGCTCTGTCCCAGCCCGTCAGGGTCTGAGCAACAGAGGTCATTGATACGCCAAGCCTTGCCCTGGAGGGGCTCCTCAAGTAACAACCAGCTGCCCTAGAAGTAACGATCAGCCACTGATTTCAGCCCTGGAAATGCTGATGGTGGGGCATCTCAGCACCAATCACCTCTTGGACATCCTCGAACGCCCAGTGCCACAGGGTCAGGGTGACAACCAATCCACAGGAGGGGCCCAGCAGGACATGCTCAGGCTTTGGAGCGAGACAGATCAGGGTTCAAATCACCCTTTCAACCCATCCTGCCTGGGAGCTATTAGTTAAGTTATCAACTTTTCTGACCTTGAGGTTTTTTTCATCTATTGGGCTGTCGGGAAAGTCACGACGCATTTTTTCTATTGTTTTTCGTTGCAAAAATGCGTCGTGACTTTTCCAACAACCCAATATAAGTGAGTGCACTAATTGTCACTTCACAGGGTTCTGCGAGGGTTAAAGGGATAATGAATGTAAAGCTTTCAGTCCAGGATCTGGAACATGTTCCTCAAACAACAACTGTTAGTGCTTCCTCGCCCTCCAATTTAGCTAACGGTCAGATGCAGAAGTGCCAGGCCGCAGACTGTTTGCATCAGAATTACTCAAGGAGCCTTTAAAAATACAGATGCCCCAGGGCCCCATCCTCTGGGGTTCTCATTCAGTGGGGTAGAAGTGGAGCCTGAGCATTTGCATAGTTTTAAAGTGCCCTCTGTGATTGAGACACCCACTTCACTAAGCAAACCATACAAACCTTGACAGACAGCCTTGCAAAGTTCTTAGAATTATCACTGACCCTATCATCCTCAATTATCAGACAAGGTAAAGAGAACGAATGGCAAAACTGGATTCAAGCAGAACAAGTTTAACTACACAGGACTGAATGAACTGATGAAAATGGTTACAATTTTTATGACATTTTTTGTTTGAGATTGCTGATTTTTTAAATCTTTTGTTTTCCACACAAAAGGAAACTTGTTTCTCTTAAACTACCTATGACTTAGCAATTTGGTAAATTATACCTTTGTAAGCAGTATTGAAACGTTTATATTTTTCTCCCTACCTGATTCCTCCAGAATTTTAATAGGTGAGAATTATTATTTTCATGGCATTGTGGTTATTTGCATAAGTTCAGTAAGAATCTGTTCTCCTTGTAACAGGACACAATTAGAAGCTGATTTTATTACCAAGGCTTTGACTGGAATGTCATATTTGAGAAAGATGCATAGACTCAGATATGACCAGTTTTAAGGACTTAAGATTGACTTATGGAAGCCAATAAAACCCTTGGAAATACTGGCCTGGTATCTCGCCTACAGGGTTCCCAGCAGCCTTACCATGTGAGTAAAGCATGTCACTTCTTGGCAGGTGTGGGAACCTCAGGACATCCTGGGAGCCTCAAGAAGAGAGGAACTCACGCAAACCTACAGGTATTGCAGGCGATGCCTGATGGCAAGTCCTTGCCTTGGCTTTTCTGGCCTTGAGAGGCCTTGTTAAATTCACTCTGAAGATTCCTTATGGAAAATTCCAGCTAAGCAGATTTAAAAGAGCCTATCTGGTTAATTACTATTCTTGCTGGATTTATATAAATAATCAGGCCAAGTTTTTGCAACCAGACTTATTTTGCACATAAGTTAGTCCTAATTTGGCTACCTTTGATAAAAATGGGAGTGATTTTAGACAGAAAAATGGTTTCAACAGAAACTATAATATACCTTTGTGGAAATTAGATTCTAGTGCTGTTCACTGTCTTTTGAATTTTTAAAATTTTCTACGTATTACCTATAAACTGGACTGGATCCTGAGTTTTTCTAGTTTTCTTAAATATTTGGCTGTAGTCCTCTGAACTAACTGTCATTTTCCCACCCTTTGACATGGAATCTTTGAGAGCTAAAACTGCTCTTTTCCAAGGCAATGCAAGCTAAAGTTAGACAGCTTGATATAAACTTCAGAGAAATTACCACAACCGCTCATCTATGGACAGTCTTCACGCCTGTTGCAGAAAGATCACCAGAGACATTCAAACTGCAGACCAGGGGAATCTATCAGGCTGTAACGTCTGCCTTCACTCCATCTGAAGATGCTTCGAGCCAGACCTCTAGAAATCTTCTTCACTGGCTGCCTTCAGAACTCAGAAACCAAGATTCTAGTCTACTTCAATCATTAACCTTTGTTTTTCTTTAGTTTCCATAGAGATGCCTCTTATTAAAACTCGATTGCTTGCAGGCCGGCTGAGTGGCGCTATGGTTAAGAACTGGCTTGGGACGCCAGAGGGCCCCGGTTCGGATCCCACATATGAGGGCCAGTGACACTGCCCTCTACAGCTAAGATGCTGAACAACAGCTCGACCTGGAGCTGGGCTGCCGTGAGTCGCCAGCGACGGCGTAGGCTGCAGCCCCTGTGGCAGTGGGTTGCCATGGGCTACCGTGTGTAGTCAGCAGCCAGCGTGAGCGGCCAGCAGCTGCAGTGAGCCGCTGTCCAGAAGCCGGCGACTGAGCTGCCTTGCCCGGGAAGAGTGCAATGATGGTGCCAACTTGGGCCAGTGAAGCAACGTCCCCCACAACTAGACTGAAGAACAAAAGGACAGCAACTTCTCTGTTCCCATCCCCCCAATTCCCCAATAAAAAAAAAAACTTGAACGCTTGCACCATGGGCTTAACTTTGGGAGCTCACCGGCATCCCCATCTCCTGAAATGAGACACAAGTTGAACTAAAATGAACTGGTCTCAAGACTCCGACTGGTTTAACGATAAAACAGTCTATGAGCCCAGCTTGTGGAATGTGAAACTTCCAGGGAAGTTTCAGAGAAGGGAACTGTGGGGGTTCAGAAGGAGACACCCTGAGATGTGCCCCAGTGGTATACAGATTATTTTGAGCTAAAGGCGATTTTAGTTGCAGGCTCAAGAGAAACTTCTGCCCCTCCTTTTAGCTATCTAGAAGAACTTGAATTAGAGGCCTTGACCATAGTAAGAGATTATCAATGATAATCTCTTTTTGACCCACCTCTATGGCAGGGCAAGCTTTTATTTACTAAACATCTGCTCTTCCTATCATCCTGAAGTGACCCTTTGAAGCCCCGAAGGGGCATCACCTCATCCCTACCTCAGCATGGCTTACATTCCCACACGCCCTGTCTCTGAACCTCTCGTGCATGTGGGGGCTGACTCTCTCATGTATGCGACATTCCCATACATATGTATTAAAGTTGGTTACTTCCTATTGCTAAAAAAAAATAAGAAAACGAAAAAGTGCCCTCTGTGAGTGTGATCAACCACATCGGGAAAATTATCACTCTAATGACTTCACTAAGCAGCCCTTAGTGAGGTCCTGCGGGCCTAGAATTAATTTTCAGAAGTGAAAGGGAACGTGTGGCTCATTTTATAGTTATATCTGGGAAGTGGAAATGAAATGCCCGAGGTCACAAGGGTCCCTGGGAAGAGCCAAACCCACAGCACCCATGGGATTTGATTCCCTCCGGGCCTTGCTGCCCGGGAATGAGCCAGACTTAATGTCTGGTCCCCAGGTGAGGGGATGTGCTGACCCCTAGAGCCAGGAAGGACCAGAGTGGCACCGGTCAGGTCTGAGGGCACCAAGAACCCCAAGAATGGCCCTATAGGCCCAGACTGCATAGCCAGGCTGGGAGAAGGACGGAGGTTCAGACATCCCTCCCCTGCTCACCCCCATGGCCTTCACCTTTGACATCTTTGGTTTCCACAGAGCTTCTTCCCAGAAACCTCTCCTTCCAGTCACTGGACAGCAGCTTCTCGATGGCTGGCACGACTAGAAGATACCAAAGGGATGAGGAGCACCATTCCTGTCACCTCCCCCAGCCCCGGACCCCTATCTCTAACTAGGGCAGACATCTTACCTTCTTTTAAATTTCGGTTGAAGTCCAGCTTCTCCTGGCTTCCAGAAGCAGCCTCGGAGCCTCCTGGTCTCTTGGGTTCCAGAGACCCATTGCTCTCTGGTGAGCCGCAATCCTGTAAGACACACTGAATGTCACTGTCGCCTCCAAGAGAAGTGGGGGGGGGGCCAGACAGCAGCAAGGGCTGAGCACCCCAGGTACATAGACCCTGAAGGAATCCCAGAGTCCACTGGCCCCCCACGTAAGACCCTCCCTACCTCCCCTATCTTTGCTCTGGCTTCGCCTGATATACTGAAAAGACAAAAAGGTTTAAAGACAAAAGACCTGGCTCAGTCAAGGCTCAGTGACTCACAAGGTGCTTGATCCCACATGAATCCCTGAACTTCTCTGAACCTGATTTCCCTCTGTTGAAAATGGAAATACTCATACCTCCCCGGTCACAGGATTGTGCTGGGATCAGGGAGTTAATGCATGTGGATGAGGTTTGCCACTGCAGAGCAGGGGCTGAAAGCCAGCTCTTATTATTCCTCACCCCTCCTGCCAGGCCGGTCACTCCCAAGGACCCCACTCCGCGCGTCCTTAAGACACCATCCCCTCTTTCTTCTTCTCATCTGCGTTCTCTCCATTCTTTAAGGCCCAGCTTCAGACCCTACTTCTCCAGGAAGTCTTCCTCCATCACCATCCAGCCTCCTAACCCTCTCCACACACTCCTCCAGGATGCAGCCTTCCTCAGAACCCTAAAACTCTATTTTCACCTCATTTGGCTTTCCATTATATACTCCTTTTTTAAATCTCTTTATGGATTCATAGAATTTTTTTTTTTTAAGATTGTATTAGGGAATTGGGGGAGGGGAACAACGTTGGGGAATCGGAGAAGGGGAACAGACAAGTTGCTGTCCTTTTGGTTCTTCAGTCTAGTTGTGGAGGACGTCGCTTCACTGGCCCATGTTGGTATTATCATTGCTCTTCCCAGTGAGGCAGATCGGTTGCCAGCCATTGGATGGCCGCTCACGGCAGCTCATAAAAGCACATGCCAGCTGCCGGCCAGCCCCACTGCAGCCTACGCTGTTGCCAGCGACTCACGGCAGCCCAGCTCCAGGTCGAGCTGTTGTTCACCATCTTGGCTGTAGAGGGCAGTGTCACTGGCCCTCATGTGGGATCTGAACCAGGGTGATGCTGCTCAGAGCTGGGGTTCCAAGCCAACTCTTAACCAACGCGCCACTCGGCCGGCCCCATGGAATTTTTTAAAGCTGCAAGAATCCTTACTGCTCATGTAATTTCGCTCCTTCGTTTTAAGGATCAAGAATTGTACTGTCTTTAACAGCAATTTAACTCTGGCTTCAGTATTAAGGCTGATTTTCTCAACTCCTATGAAAAAGCTGATAGATTACCTTTACCCTTTGAGCAGCTAGCGGGGTGGGTGCCTGCCTGGCCTAGTGGAGAGGGCAAGGGTGGTGTGGTGGGGACACTGGTGGGACACTGAAAAGTGCTGGGTCACCTGGGCTGGAGCCTGGGGGTCAGCACAATCCTGGGTGGCCCGGGCTGGGTCTCCGGGCTGGGGTTCAGCTGCAGCGGCCGAGCCCTGGGGGGCTTCGTTGCAGGGCCCCTTCTTCTCCTCTGACTTGACAGTACAGTTCACCATGGTGCCACCGCCATCCAAGGCCAGCTGGGCAGGGCCGGGGCTCCTCATGGACATCCTAAGAGAGGAGGGGCACAGTGAGCACGGCGTGTCCTGAGGCCCAGGAGGAGCAGCGCCACCCGCCGCCGTCCTCCAACTCCAAACAGGAACACAGGCGACAAAAGCTCCCATCGGGGACCCACAAGAGAAAAACTGAAAAGTTTCTTCTGACTTTTTTTTAATCGGAAGCTGTAGAGGAGATTGGGCCCAGCCTTTGGCACCCCCTGCCGGTTGCAGTGTTGGGGCTCGTGGCTGACGGGTCCATCTAAGGAGGCCAGGATTGTTAAGTGGCTGTTTCTGGGCCCAACAAAGCCAAGGTTATACATACATGTATGTGTATGTTTGTGTGCATACATATTTGTCATTAGTTACCAAAATTTAAAAATTAAGAGGTTATCATAAAAATCTTTGAACTTCTCCCGAACTTGGTCTGTGGCAACAATTGGCTAGAAATGAAGTTCCCCTTATGGCAGCGG
>NW_017731484.1:1551895-1554177 GCF_001890085.2 Hipposideros armiger | reverse complement strand
AGCTGGTGCCCAAGAGGCCCTGGGGCCCTCAGTCCAGTGCCTAGGAGATGCCTGACCTCAACGGAGGGCCAGTGGCTCAGAGCACTACAGGCGCTGATTTCCCTTTTCTCCTCCCCACAACCAACCTTATCTCAGCCCCTCTGACCCCCACCCACCTACAGGTGCACACCAAGCCCCTTTCTACCCAAAACAAATCACCAGCCACTTCCTCTCCCAATCAGCCAACGAGCAGCCCAGCTGGACCGGAATCAAAGGAGTTTTCACTCAGCCCTTCCTCCCTCCAAAACGAGGGCCCCCATCCCCCCCAAAAAAATATCTAGATACAGATAAAGACAGAGATAAATTCCAGTCATCGGAGCATGACGGATGACTCAGACCCAGGGTACAGGAAGACAGACTGAACAGACAGGCAGACCCTCAGAGGGAAGTCAATGGCTATGCCCACCTCCCCCCCTGCCGCCCCGGGGCACACACCAGGCCCCTCTAGTGCAAGCTCCCAGTCCCAAGCTGGCCCTGAGTGGGCGGTGCCAAGGGCATCACCAGGAAGAGGTCCACACCATAGGAGTGGGGCAGGGCCTGAGTCCCAGGGGAATAGCACTTCCTCTCAAAGCCCCAGAGAGTTGAGAGCCTCAGGCAGCCCTGAACAATAGCCCGAGGCGTGGGTGCCCAGAACGGTGCCCCGGTGCCACATCCTGTCATTCTTCTCCCAGGCCGCACCCTGCCACCCTTCCTGGCTACGCCCGATCCTATCTCTAATGTTTACTCAGAGTTGGGAGCTAGGCCGGTTGCAGGCTTGGGACAAAGCTTTCCTGAGAGGCTGGCTCCCTCACCCTCTCCAGCCTCTGTGGGCCCTGCGGGGTTTGAGGTCCAGGGCTTGTGTCCATCTGGTCTAGCTTAGCTCACTCCCAGTCCCTTGGCTGTTCTGGGCTGGCCAAAAGAGTAGTCCCCTGGTACAGCAGCCAACAGAGGCGCTGTGAACTCCCAAGCTCCTGTCTTTCCACCTGCAAGAGGCGGCAGCCTCCCCTACCTCTGGCACAGAAGCCCAGCTCCAGGCAGCGCGCTTCTTCATAGGCTGCCAGGATTCAGCTGACCCCCAGCCCAAGGGCACCAAGGACTGAAGGGGCACGGGGAGAGATCAGGGAGAGACAATAGCTGTGATGCTCCCATCCACAGCCCCCGATCTGGCTGTCAGGCCTCTGAGGCACCTGAGTCTTCTCCCAGCCCAGAGCGAGAGCCCAGGAAGAGACAGAGAGGACTTCAACAGACTTGAAAGTGCTGTTGAAGTTCCCAGAGGAATGTGTGCCTGCTCCACTGGCCTGGGTAAAATTTAGAAGAGGTAAACAGGGTCTCCAGGAGTCCATTCTCTGGGGGCCTTCCTGCCTTCAGGAGCTGATGCTGTCTCCGGCACCTCCCACGCCCCATCAGCAGCCCACCCACAGTGATAGCAGGCAGCTGCAGATCCGCAGAGCCTGTCCATATCTCCCAGTGGCCAGGTCCAGGCCTCCATTCTGGACACAGCAGTGTGTCTGGTCTTCTGTACGAGCAGTGCCCACCCAGCCCAGGGCTGACACACAGCAGAAATGGTGCGGTTGGGCCTGACTGGCCTTGTCAAAGGCCTCCCTTTTGGGATAGTCCTTAACGTTAACCGAAGGGGGGGAGGGGGGGGACGTATGCCATAATAGAGTACTTATGAGGTGCTCTCCATTCATTTCCTCGTCCTACCCCCTACCCCAGGCCAGCAGAGGTGGCATCTGAACCTAGTCCTCACTGGTGCCCTGGCCCCACTCTTCCTCCACCCCAGATGACAGGATCTGGTCCAGCAAAGAGAGATCTGCCACTGTCTTCACCAGTGACAGGATCCTTCTTGTTTTCGACGTGAGTCACAGCCAAGGAAGAATTAGTGCAAAGAAACCAAGGCCGCTGTGGGAACTTACAGAAAAGACTCACCTCTCCAGACCTTAGTTTCTCCATGTGTACATGGAGATTCCAATACCTACTTTGTGATTAGAAGATAATATATAAAAGAATCTGGTACAGAATGTCTGTTCAGGGAAGGAAGGAGGGAGAGACCTAATGCAGGAGAGGATGTCTCTTCCTCCCACCCCAGAGTTCCGGGGAGCAGGTGGGCATGTCCCAGCTCTCCAGGAGACGGGCAGGTGGGCGTGACCCTCCAGCGTTGCTGGGCGGCATCCTGGCACGGCTGAAAGAAAACGGGCTTTGTTGTTACCCAGACTTGTGTTTGAAGCCTGGCTCCACCACAGACTATATCACCTGTGTGACCA
>NW_017731484.1:1547323-1551202 GCF_001890085.2 Hipposideros armiger | reverse complement strand
TAAAATGGGCTATGAATTGTTATTCGCACAGAGTCTGGCACACTACCCGGCACCAGTAAGCATGGATGTGGCGTCTGTTAAACCACTGTTAGCTGGGATGTCGCACAAGGATCCACAGAGTCAGCAGGGCCTGGAGGCTTGAGAGGTAAAGTCATGGGGTCACCCACAAATCGGAGTCTCTGTGGGTGGGACCAGGGATCCGTTTTAACAAGCCCTCCAGGTGATTCTGATACATACTAGTTTGAGAAGCATTGTTACGTAAAAATTTTTGTAAAATTTTTTACATGGGCACTAAGTTTTTAGGAGGGGAGTATAAGGTAAAAATCAGACGTAGTAAAACATCCCTTAAATTAAGTCGCAGGTACACTATAATATTTGTACATTGCATGAACTCTACAATTAAATGTTTCTTGTAAGTATAATGAATGACACAATATGCCCTGTACAATACGTGAACGGCATTTTACATTAAATAACTAAAAGCACTATCGTTGAATAAAATGCATTTGATTTAATGCCTTCCTACAGGATCAGCCCAGACTCTCCTGCCACTTTCAAAGGACAGGGCACCCTGGGGGCTGGTGTGGGACCCAGGACAGGACACTTCAGGGTGGGGGCATAACTGACCCTAAGAATGTCAGCCCAGAAGAAAAGAAGAGACCTCAGCCCAGCTTGCCAGGGCTTTGGGGTCCGGCGCGGGATGCCCTCCCACCACCCAGGGACCTGGAGAGTGTCCAGGAAGCCAGTGGCTCAGCCCATCCGGGCACAGGGAGGGGCGCAGAGCCAGGCTCGAGCAGGCGGGGCTCGGAGTGGGGGAGGAGGGGCTCGGAGAGGGGTATTATCCTGAAGCTGAGGGCCGCAATTACATAACAAACAAACCCCGGGCTCAAGCTGTGAATTAATCAAACCGCTGAAAATAAAACCTTCCTCTCAGGAACTTCAGACAAAAGAAATGAAAACAACCAGGCTGGCTGGGAAATAAAAGGCAGCAGCACTGAAAGGGGGACAAAAGGAAACCAG
This sequence comes from Hipposideros armiger, assembly GCF_001890085.2. Taxonomy (NCBI): domain Eukaryota; kingdom Metazoa; phylum Chordata; class Mammalia; order Chiroptera; family Hipposideridae; genus Hipposideros; species Hipposideros armiger. The sequence goes on along the minus strand of NW_017731484.1, from coordinate 1,550,182 downwards.
ACAATAGGGTGTTGGACAAAGGCAATAAAGCCAAAGGAAGTGTGACAGGCGAACAATGCAGGCCTGTGGGCTCCCGATCCCGCCCGGCTCTGCGCCACCTCGTCCACACCCACCGCTCCACCGGCCACAGTGCACACAGGCCACCGGGTCGCCTCCACGCTCCAGACTTGGGGCCGGAGGGCTGTTCTCCTCCATTCTGTCCCAGCTTCGTGGCCTTCCAGCCCCTACCTCAAAGCCTTTCTCCCCACTGCAGCCCAGAGACCCCAGAGGCAAGTGGCAGCAACACATGGTTAGGTGAGCAGGTCTGAGGTCTGAGGCCTCATGGCCTCGTCTCCCCAGCGCCAGATGCTGACGGTCTGGCCATCCCCCAGCTGAAGGTGGAGGCCCCAGGGATGATTTTCTGTCCTAATTAACTCCTGGATGGCACTGGCCACACCTGGCTGCTCAGAGCACTTGTACCTGGCCAGTCCCAATGGAAATGTGCTTGGTGCGAAAAATACCTGGGTTTCCCAAGACTTAGTACAAAACACAGAATGTAAAATAGCTTGTTAATAATTGGTTATTGATTACATGTTGAATTCACAATATTTTGTAAATGTTGGGTTGAAAACACATTGTTAAAATTCATTCACCTGTTCCTTTTTTACCCTTAAAATTTAAAGTGACACGTATGCCTTCCATCCTATTTTTGTTGGGCAGTGCTGCACTAGGACTTCTTCCTTTGGGTTTCGGTGGCCTTTCTACCCACACTTCACCCCCCAGAGTCCCTTCAGCGGGGCACCGTGGATTATCTTTATACTGCGGAGCCGGCCTCCTGGGGCTTCCAATGGCTCATCCTGGCCTCTGGCCCAGTGCCTGGTAACAAAGAAAATGGCTCCTGGTGACCAGCCAAGCTAGCTGGGAGGTGTCAGTCTGTTCACCAGGGCGTGGTGCCCACCAGATAACCCTGCCAGAGCCTGCTGCCCAGACAAGGGCCCTGTACTCCCACAGGCTTGGACTCCACAACATGGCACTGGGCACTGGTTCTCAGCTGGAACTCTGCCTATTTATTTGTTGATGGAGAAGCAACAGTGCAGGCCCAACAGACTCCTCATGGAAAGCACCTCCCTGGCCTCACAACCTTTGGGAAGTGGGTCCTTGGGCACTTCTTTTCCTCCCTCTAGCCCTCCGCAAGCACAGGCCTGCTTGAGAAGTCTGAAGCCCACAGAAATGAAAGTCCCTGAGGCGCGTGGGTGCCGGGCGGTGGACCCCAACCACTCCAGCTCTTTTCTCAGAGTACAGAGCAAAAGCTGCAGGTAACAAACTGTAAAGTGAGGGTACCTGAGGTGGGGGTGGGGAAGGGTCAATGCAATGGGAGTTTGGAAAACTCGTAGGCTTTTGGGTCCACAACCTGGGTTCAAATTCCTGCCCTGCCACCAGCTGACTTGTGTGATCTTGGGCAAGTTAATTAACCTCTCTGAACCTATCTCCTCATCCATATATTGGGTGTAATAACCCATATCGCATAGGTGTCCGTGAAGATTAAATAATACAGGGTAAGCATCCATTAAGTACAGCCCAGGATGCTCTTAGAGTCAGGCGGTTTAGAGAAAAGCCTTTGAGGTCAGAGACCTGAGTACGTTTGAAACCCAACTCTGTCCAATTAATTCCTGTGCAACTTTGATCAAGTGTCTTAACCTCTCTGAACCCCAGTTTCCCCCTCATTAAAATGGAAATTGAGAAAAAAAAAACCAATATGAAGGAATGAGCCTTCCAGTAAAACTCTAGACTGGTAAGATGTGCCTATTTTACATTCTCATGACACCCTGAACTTGGCGTTCAAAGTACTTATCACAGTTGGTAATGATATCTTTACATGCTTGATTTATTTGCCTCACCCAGTAGCCTGAGAACCCACCCAACCCCACTCAGGACACTGGGAAATAGCTGTTTTTGCTCATCATTGCAGGCCCAGAGTCTAGCACAGTGCCTGGAGCAGAGTAGGTGCTCAAATACTCATACAAGGATCAGAAAGTATAACATAGTTCAGCAGCATAACACAAACAGACCTGATGCATCGTAAGTGACAGCCACTATTATCCTCATTATTTGATGGATGCTGCTTTCTGCGGTTTATTTTCCACACCCCCACCTCCCATACCGTTATCCTTAGCACCTTTTCCAGCATCTAAGCTCTTTGTATGAGTGACCTAAATCCTCCAGCAGCAAAGCAACTCCACTTCATTCTGTTTTTACCTTGGGACAGGTAAGAAACATTTTCCGTAATTTTGGATTTAAAGACCCTGCTGGAGTCTTCCCTGAAGTTACTTTTTTTCCAGAGACTAAAAACCCCTGAAATTCCTTTACCCCATCCTTACCAAGAATGCTCCATGCTTGTACTATCCATGTGCTTTCTCAGGAAGTGTTACCGCAACACTCGCACCTGCCCCTCTCCCCAGCCACCCAAACACCAAAGGACCCTTGGTGCACAGATGTGAGTAATTGGGCTCCCCCAGTTCCCACCCGGGCCCTGGTCAGAGGCTACAAGCCCACAGGACACTTCATCGGCCTCCCACTCTGGTGGAAGTGCTCCTGCGTACCCGATCTCCCTCGTGCCCAGCCTTATAAATGGAGAAACTGAGGCCCAGAAAGGCCAAGTTCACGTGGCTTTTGGGGGCAGTACTGCTTCAGGACTCCAGTCAGAGAAGCTTAGCCAGCTGGGTCACGGAACAGCATCCCTGCTCTGCCCTCTGCCCGCTCCGGAAGCCACCCCACAGGCCTTCTGCTGCCTTCCTTCTCCTCGGCCTCATCTCACCTGAGCATCCGTCACAGGTAAAGGCCCCTAAAATAGGAGAGGGCTCCAGTCATCCTCACCCTTGA
>NW_017731484.1:1516414-1543997 GCF_001890085.2 Hipposideros armiger | reverse complement strand
AGAGTGGTTGTGAGGAAGAAACGATATCATACAGGCAACAGCCAGTGCCTGGCACACAGTCGTGCAGAACACCTGTAGTGGGCATTATCATCGTAATCTAGAGTTGGAGGATAAAGGTCGGAGAAGCAGAGAGTCACCCAATTCCACAGTGCTCTACGTAGGAGCCCAATGAGGACTGGAGACTTCACCGCTTTACATCGCAGATTCTTTATCTGTAGAAGGGACTGACAATACCTATGGTTTTGGAGAATTAAGTATATAAAATACTTAGCACAATGTCTGGCACAAAGCAGATTGAAACCTACTTCTTAGTATTATTGTTGCAGTGGAATGAGTGAATGAATGAATGACTGTGCTTCCAGGGAACCTCTGGCAGCCAGAGTACTCAGCCCCAAGCCAGTGTTATCTTTCGAAGATCCTTCTTAAAGGCATTTCAAGTATCAGCCTCCACACATCTGTGAGCCCACAGCCCCTCTCAGAATGGGCACCTGCACACTGCATCCCGGGCTCCCGGAGGGCTCCAAGAGGTATCTGGTTCCTCCCCTAGTTCCTCTCCCTCTTCCTGCCTCGACCACCCACTACAGAGGCAGGGGAAAAGCGTCAGTGATCGAGATGGGTGAGTGGTACAAGACAGAATGAGAAGCCGCTACACGCCGGTCCTCAAGAGGGCCGCCAGGCAGTGTTGACAGGAGCACAGCCTTGGACCAGAAGGTTAGTATGCAAATAATCAGCACATCCACTTCTGCCTCATCGCCTCCTCCCTGGGGTGACCCCCACAAAGTTCCTTGAAAGATACACCTCGAGAGAAGGTTGGGGGTCTTCCAGAGGGGTTCGAGCATCTAGCTCCCCAGCTTGAACAGACAGTGGAGGAACACGGTGGCTGGCAGCCCTGCAGTCCTGGTGGCCGGGGCCCGGGGGCTAGACCCGGGGGGCACACTGGCCTCACCTTTGGGCACCCCGCTCAGGTCTGCTGCTGCTTCCTTCGCCTTTCCTCCCCATGGCAGGGGTTCTGGGTGGGCTGCCTCCCGTGCCCATGTAAACCTAATCACCAACATCTCCCCCTGACAAGCTCACGCATCGGAAACCCCAGTGCAGTCGCTCGCTGGGGCTCAGGCAGCATTCATTCTTCCAGTGAACAAAGTGTTCCGTTCTTTTTCTCTGCAAAGGCCACATTTCCTCTCCCATTATCTGCCCCATCAACAGCCAAGCCTGCCACAAAAGCAAAATTTCTTCTTTCTTTTTGTTGTTTTTTTTATGATCCCCTTTATTTATAGGTTATGTTTCTTCTTGGCTTTGGCTCCTTTTCAAGGGGGGCAGGGCAGCAAAGGGGGGAGAGCAATATCGTAGTGAGTCTCTAATTCCATCCAAAATGCTCACCACACAAACCTCCAAAGCAGCCAGCCTGCACCCCAGTCTGCCTGGGACCCCACCTTCCAGAACCAGCACCCTTTGCAAACTGAGGCAGGACCATCCCAACTGAGAAAAGAGCCAGACCTGGCAAAGGGGTGAGATGAGGTATGATTTGGGGAGGGATCTTGACATCTGGAGCCCACAACGCTGACAATAATAGTAACTGCGACATTCAAAGTATTTAACAAGTGAGTGATGGGCACTAACCAACTAGATGAGACTCTGGGGACAATCAGATGAGTTGGCAGATGTCAGCCACCAACAACTGCTCAGCCCTCTGGTGTGTATCAGCTAAAGACACCCCCCAACCCCCGCACATAGCTAACATTCACTGAGCATTTACTTTGTACCAAGCACTGTTTGAATCACTTTTGCTCACATTAATTTATTTAATCTTCATAATAATCATATGAGGTAGAGGATATTATCTCCATTTTACAGATGGAGAAACTGAAGCACAGAGGTGACTGGAGCCTGAGCAGTCTTAGCATCAGAACCTATCTCTCAACCAGACAACAGGAACAGAGTACACCGTGTGCTAATAAGTGTCAACTGTAGGAATTAGCTCTTTTAATTCTTTCAACAGCCCTACGATATGATTACTACCATCTTCTGTTTTACTGATGAGGACACAGAGGCTTAAGGTGGCTAAGCAACTGCCCGAGGTCATAGCCAATGACCAAGACATTGAACCCAGAACTGGCTATTGAGTCCCTTCTTTTTTTTTTAAAGATTTTTATCGGGGAATTGGGGGGATGGGAACAGCGCTGGGGAACCGGGGGAAGGGGAACAGACAAGCCACCGTCGTCCTGTTCCTCAGTCCAGCCGTGGAGGACGTTGCCCCACCAGCCCAAGTTGGCACCATCATCGCGCCCTCCCCGGGCGAGGCAGATCAGCCGCCGGCCTCTGGATGACCGCTCACCGCGGCTGCCGGCCGCTCACACTGGCCGCTGGCCCCACACGGCAGCCCATGGCAACCCACTGCCACAGGGGCCGCAGCCTACGCCGTCACCGGCGACTCACAGCAACCCAGCTCCAGGTTGAGCTGTTGTCCAGCATCTTAGCTGTGGAGGGCAGTGTCACTGGCCCTCACATGTGGGATCCAAACCGGGGCCCTCCGAGTCCCAAGCCAGCTCCCAACCATCAGGCCACTCGGCCGGCCCAGTCCCTTCTTTTAAGCACTGGATTATACTGGCTTCTCTTCCACTTGTCTGAGGTCCCAAGGGCCACGGAAAGTCATTCCTGGAGACTGAATTGCGTGCTCTCAACCTCCAACCTCTGCTGGGCCACTGTGGCTCGCATGATGGAGTTCAAGGGACCCGGGCAGATCCTATTTCGGTTGACATGAGAGAAATCAAAGGCAAACTTGGTGCCAAAAAAGCCCTGGTTTCACAGGTTGCAAGTCTTTCTCACTCCTGCCAGCCGTGCCAGGAGACCAGGTCAGAGCAGGTGGAGGTCAGTGCCCTGCCTACACCACATACAGAGATAAAAAGACTCAAAAGGACTCAAAGCCTACCACAGCTACCTTCCGAGTGAATTAGGGGCAGCATTCCCGAGGGTACAGGGCTGCCCAACTCCTGACCTCCCTTAGTCATCACTTCTTTATTTCTTGGCCATCCCTGGTGCCATCTGTCTCCACGCCTCCACTCCTGCTCCCTTCACTTCGCGTTCACACCCAAGTCTCAATAGCACTGAGCAGAGCTGTGCGCTTCTGAGACCCTTAATACACCTAATGAATGGCTGCAGTCATTCTTATTTTCTTATCAATTTTTTTCCAAATACGAAAAGGAACATGTGCTTATTGCAGAAAATCTGCAAAATTTATAACATAAAGAGGACAGAACAATTAACAAGTCACCCATTTCCCATCAATCTGGAGGAGCCCACTGATAACAATTTGGCATATCTCCACCAAGTCTCTTTTATGCATAATTTTATTTTCCATCACTGAGCTCATAAGCAAGTTTTTATACTTTTCCCCACACTTAATATAATACATAAAGGGGAGTTTTCATGTCACTAAAAATTGGGAATTATTAAAAATTCTTTATGACCGGCCGAGTGGCTCAGTTGGTTAAGAGCATAAGCTCTGAGCAATAGGGTAGCCGGTTCGATTCCCACATGGGCCAGTAAGCTGTGCCACAGCTGAGCTGCCACTGAGCTGGTGAGAGTGCGTGCTCTTAACAACAAGGTTGCTAGTTCAACTCCCGCATGGGATGGTGGGCTGCGCCCCTACCCCCGGGGCAACTAAGATTGAACACAGCACCTTGAGCTGAGCAGCTGCGAGCTGCTGACAGGCGGTCGGATGGCGACTGGGCTTGGAGCTGAGCTAGCTGCGCCCTCCACAACTAAGATTGAAGGACAACAACTTGTCTGTTCCCCTCCCCCAATTCTCTAACACCGTTCCCTCCCCCAACTCCCCAATAAAATCTTAAAAAAAAAAAATTCTTTATAAAGCCATGTGTAATAACTGCACATCTTCTACTCCATGGCTGCACCATACTTTACTTTACCCAATGCCCACGGTTGAAATGATCAGCGTGTTAAATCTCATGCTACTGAAACCTCCTCCTCATCCAAGGTCATCCACTCTCCAGACACCTCTAGTGGGTCATGGCCATTCTGCTCCTGTGACAGATGGGAAGGAAAGGGGTCTGACAGTCAACGGACAGAGCAAGGCAGAGGAAGGACCTCACCGGCCTCCTGCTGATGGGACGGGGGACAAAGTAGCAAAGCGAGTAGAGGATCGAGGATGGAGGCTATAACGGGGGCCCAGAAGCTGGGGCCCAAGGTCTAACTGCCTCTGAAATGGGGAAGGCCTATCTCAGCATGTCTCGGAGTCTTGACATCCCCTTCAAAAGATGGAGAACCACAATGAGATACTACTTGATACCCATTATGGTGGATATTATTTTAAAAAAAGAAAGTGTTGGCAAGGATGTGAACAATTGCTAGTGGGAATGTCAAATGGTACAGCCACTGTAAACAATAATATGGCAGCTCCTCCAAAAAATTAAACATAGAATAACCATATGATCCAGCAATTCTACTTCTGGGTATATACCCGAAATAACTGAAAGCAGAATCTTAAAGAAAGATTTGTACACTGATGCTCATCCAACATTATTCACAATAGCCAAAAGGTGGCAACAACCCAATGTCCATGGAGGGAGGGATGGATAAACAAGATGTGATAGATAAGCAATATAATGGAATATGATCAGCCTTAAAAAGGAAATTCTGACACATGCTACAACATGGATGAACCTTGAAAACACTATGCTAAATAAAATAAGCCAGACCACAAAGGTGGAATATTTCATGATTCCACTTTTAAGAGGTGCTTGGGGTAGTTCAATTCAGAAAGTAGAATAGAGGTCACCAGAGACTGCGGGAAGGGGCAAAGGGGGAGCTACTGTTTAACGGTTACAGAGTTTTATATAGTTTGGGATGATGCAGTTCTGGAGACGGACAATGGTGATGGTTGCACAATCAACATGTGAATGTACTTAATGCCACTGAACTGTAACACTTAAAAAATGGTTACAAGGGTAAATTTTGTTATGCATAATTTTGACACACAAAAAAAGATGGAGAACATGAAACTGCTAATAATTTGCACTTTCACGGCACCTTTAATCTTGCAGGTGGGCAGAGGCGAGAGCATACACACAGCCTCACAGACTGGGGACGAATGTCAGACTGGGCGTCAGGGAGAGCGCAGGCCCATGCTCACAAAGCCATAATTAACGTCACTAATTGAAGTGTCTAGAAAAGGCCAGGGCCAGACAGTGCCAGACCTGCCCCGGCAGCTAGAAGCCCTTCCCCTAGAAGCCTCCCTCACCTCTAGGAACGATTAAAGGCTTCTACCTGCCACACAGAGACAAGGTGTATTTAGGATCCCTCAGCAGGGAGGTAAAGGGACCTGGGGGCAGAGAGAGATAGGGATAGAAGAAGCGATCTATTTAGTCTTCCCTTAAAATCAGTTCCCCAGCTTTCTTGGAAATCCTTTCTTCAAATATCCTTCCTAGGGTGGTAGTTTCAAGGAAAGCAGTGGGCTGACACCTGGTTTCCAGAACAGGTATGCCCCCGACTTGCCGAACAACCCTGGGCGAGTTATCCTCCCACTCCGGGCCTCTCTCGAGGTTTACTTCTGGAGTCCTCCCCATCTAGAGAGGACACAGTGACAATGATCCAAAGGGGTGCTCTAAGCCAGAAAGCCTGTGCTAGCAGAGGGGGTGACTGGAGTGGGCTGCACCTGGGGCGAGAAGGAGGGAAATGAGCAGCCTCCCCAGTTCACAGGGTCTCACCCACTTATTCCACAGACGCTGGCTTCTGTGGGCCATCGAATCACCCCTTTCCTCCTCCAGGAATGACAAGCTGGGGCTCACGTCTCATCCAGCCCCAAGGTTCCTTTGATATTACTGGTGCCTTTACTGGTAAAAATTACCCCAGTTCCCACTTAACTAAGAACACATTACGTGGTTTCCAGTGTCTCTAAGAGGTGCCTGTGCTCCGTGACCTGATTAAGAGTGCAGGTCACACGGACGGCAGGCCACCACCACTACGGCCCCTTAGGGATTTTCTATGGAAACCAAAGAGCCACCAGCATCTTGTCCATCTTTGTCCAAAGAGGAAGAGAGATGGGCGTAGCCTCCCCAGGCCCTCCCTCTGCCCCCACTGTGCTGTTAGAGGCTCTCTACCCTTCCCCCACAGCCTGCAGCCCTGACCCAGGGGATGAGGTCAGTGATGGGGTCACTGGAGGCACCAGCTCTGTTGCTTAGGAGGAATTTAACCCTCTTCCTGCTGGCTCATGACTATCCACCCTAATAAACCTACCTGTATGGAGGGAAAAAAATCATTGCAGAGAGGGTCTAGACAGGCGGGGTGAGAATCCTTAGTGCACAGTGGAAATGAGCCCTGGATTTGGAGGCAGAAGGTCTGAGTCTGAGCCCTTGCTCTGTCACCAACTCAGTCATAATTCTCTGAACCTCAGCTTTCTTCTCTGCAAATTGGGAGTAAAAATACATACCAACAGATTGCTGGGAGCCTCGGCAGAGTGATTTTGCAAATGTCAAAGCCCTTCATACGCTTGATGGTTGGTTTATAAAGCCCATACATGGGGGAGAGATTTGGATGCCTGTAATTCACTGTAGGATCTGGTACACACACCCAGCCTTCCCAGCTCTCAGTTTTTCCATTTGCACGTGGAGTGAATTATTCCTTCTTCCCCCAAAGGTACGATTATAAGTGGGGGAGGCACCCACAGCCTTTGATGCTGTGAAATAAATACAGGTGCTGCTAAGCCCCTGATCTCCACCTTCGGGTTGCAGCCAAATCAGCAGAAAGAGACTGAAGCTTCTCAGCAGAAAGACACTGACAGCACCTGCCATTTATTGAGTGATCACCACAAGCTGAAAACTTCACAGATATTTTTGGCAGTGACAAAACCCATTTTATAGGTAAGGCAACTGAAGCCAAGGGATGAAGACAGAGTCCCACTTAAGGTCTGCCTGACCCCAAAGCTCAAAACCACGGCTCAAACCACGGAAAAAGAGGATACTACTGCCCACAGGCACTCCAAACCCAACTAACCCTCTCGTCGTGGGCATGGATGCCAGCCGGGCAGCCTTCACTTCCTGCCAGGGTCCTACAGGCAGCTCCTGGGCACCCAGAGTCCAAAGTTTAGTGAAAGGCTGTTGATTACTACGAGTTATAAAAACTCACCAGCAGTTCAGTTTTGTGAATGTAGTGGTTTCCGGCTTCATAACGATCCCAACTACATTTGAATTTCATCGGCTTTATAAAAATCCATCCTGTTTGGTGTAGAACTGTCCCCCTTAGTGACCAGTTTAAGGGGCCACACTGGGCAAAGGACAAAAGGCAGTGCACTCTGGGCCACACTGTCATTTCTGCTACACCTGGCAACGCCCCGCCAGCAGCTAATGTGTGAGAAACAGTGTGTTTGTTCCCTTTTCTGGGCTGGGCCCCAGCACCAGCATGCAGGGTCCCCCACCCCACACCTCAGCTCCTGGGACACTTAGGGAGCAGCTCTCACCCTCGTTTCTTTGAGGGAATGGTTCACTCCAGTAACAGAAGAACCACAGCAACAGTAACTGCACCAAATACCTGGAGAAGAGTCCCATGGGCCAGACATTGTTCTGAACACTTTTCCATGTAATCCTTTTTATTTAATCCTCCCAACATGCAGGCCTGATTGTCAGCAGCCTGCTGACAATTCTACAGTTGAGGAAGCTGATGCACAGAGAAGCTAAGCAACTTAGCCAGGGCCACACCGCACATCTGCGGGTCTCATCTGAGGGAGGAATACTGAGGGAGGTGTCACAGCTGGCAGTCTGTCTCCACCACACTCGGGAGACTTGCTCCCCTCTCCTTTCCCAGATCCTACAGAGGTCATACTCATGACCCGAGGGAGGGGCTGTCCCCACATCCAGGCAGGCCCCGGAGGGCAGCACCATCCGCTACCCAGGAAGGATACGTTCCAACCACCAGCGATGCAGTGGCCCAGTACTAACATTTACTGGAGCCTCTTACAGTCCAGGGCCTGTACTAAGCTGTAATCACCAAGGTGTGATCACAAAATGAAGTGAATATTCAAATTTTTAAAATGTATTCCAGTAAAAGACACACTGCCATTAGCCCCCCTCAAAATACACCCCCTCGCTTTAAACAGACTTATCCCATCGTTCTTGCCACTTTCTGAAGCAGTTCTGAAAGTCCTCTTTCGTGAGTGTCTTTACTTCATCCTCCATCATGACAACTCTCCGTGTCACGCATTGCTTCTGCTATGACAAATTCTGTCAAATAAAAACATTACAGTGTGTCCTCATCCACTTTATTCACTGGATCTGGCACCGTGCGACTTCTGGCTCTTCCCCAAAGTCAAAATGACCATGAAAGGAAAACGTATTCAATCGATTCAGGTCATCGAGGCAGCCATGACAGCACAACTAAGGACACTCATGAAAGGGGACTTCCAGAACTGCTTCAGAAAGTGGCAAGGATGATGGGACAAGTGTGTTCAAAGCGAGGGGGAGTATTTTGAGGGGGATTTATGTATCTTGTACTATAATAAAATTTTTAATTTAAACATTCACTGTATTTTTTATTACACCTTGAACACCACTTCATTGAATCCTTTTCCCATTGTGAGGTAAGTATTATTCTTTTCCCAGCTCGTAAGTGAGAGAACTAGGCTCTAAGAAAGTTCTGGTATTTGCCAGAAATCACACAGCTTAGAAAAAGCAAAATCACCCAAACCTGGGTCTGCCAAACTCCACCTCATCCCCAGCCTCTCAACCCAATGCCGCGGAGATGGAAGTGTCACCATCAGTCCTGGTGCTCTGGCCAACTCTGATGAAAGGCTTTGTTCCCACAGTGCAGCTTGGTTTCCTAGGATTTTTTGTCTCACTGTCCCAGATTACAGGTTCCCTGGGGACAGGGTCTGGTCTCCTCCACTCCGGCCTCACCCAGTGCCTTCACATAATGAGCGCTTGGTAAAGCGTATCCATTCCGCTATCTCGTTCTGTTCAAAACTACACCAAACCATTGCCTTTTAAAATGACATCTAGAGATTGATGCTCCTCAATCCCAAACAATATAAATGTGCCCATTCATCGAGAAATGGTACATGCCGGATTTCCCAGGAGAGTGGGCCACACTCACTTACTTGGGCCGCAGCTGGACCAAAGCCAAGGGCAGCGTGGGTCAGGACAGACAGAGAAAAGGAACATCCCCACTGCCCAAGGCTGCCAGAGTGGCCCCACACTCTGGGAGCCCACTAGCCCTGGCAGGGAAGGGGACCTTGTCTCGATTACCAGATGGTTCAGCGCAATTTGAAGGCAGCAAACACGTCCTGAAGGAAAGAGCAACAACAGGGATCTGTTGGACTGCGTCACAGAACAATGAGAGAGAAGTTTCAGACTGAATGAATGAGCCACCCATTCTGAAAGTTCTCTGAAACGTTCTCTGGTTCCTCATTGTCAACCAAGCCCTAGTTCCTTGGCCTACTCTGACCTGAGTGGTCTCCACCTAAGTCAAGGCCCTCCCTTTTTCCCCAGCAGGACTCACAGCACCTGGTACAGAGGTACCCCCCCTATGATTTGCCTTAGCAGGACACCGGACTTGCTAATGAAGCCAAGTCTGGTCTGGGCCCAGAGTATGTGCTCCACACACACTTTGCTGAACTTATCCATGCCAAATCGAATCTCCGAGTTCATCCTTTCATGAACCCCCAGCAAGAGCCTTGAGCTAGCCAGGGAGGAGGATGTCAACCCCAGAACATAGGACAAGAGCCCACCTCAGGGCGGAGTGGCCATCAGCTGTGGGAGGATAATAATAAGATAATAGTCCAAACCTCACAGCTGCAAACCATGCCCATCCTCCTCTCAATGCACACCGTCCCTTTCGCTCACTGCCCAGTGCACACTTTCTCTGCCCCGGCTCTTTCCAGAGACGCTTTTTCTCCTTCAGCAAGTCTGCCCTTCCCCACCATGCCATGGCACCGTGCGAGCTTGGAGACCTGCTGGGTTGCGCGAATCCACCGCTTGATAGGTTCACTCTCCTCAAAGCGGTCTGGGACCCTCCCAAGCTGTGAGGCAGAGGCCTGGGGAATCAGGCACCACCAGCCCTGACCCGGCGAAACCCCTCCACTCCCTGAAGATATACTTACATAACTACTTCTAGTCCAAACAGGCGGGAGGAGAATGAGGGGATAAGGAAAGAATGAGACCAACTTACATGAGCAATGGATGGAGGAAGGGGACTTGCTTCCAGGAATGGGGACTGGTGATAACCCCGGGGAAGTGCGGAGGCCAGCCCGGTGGAGGGGGCTCCACAGGTGCTGCGCCTACCCTCTCCATTGTCTTCCGGGACCCCCACACACAACCTTGCACAACACAGCCCAGGCGCCCGCAGAGCTCTATCTACTGCCCCGATCTCGCAGCCGGGAAGCTAAATTCCACCAGCTCAGCACTTTTGCAGAAAGGGGGTTGTTTTGCTGTGCGCCACTCTTTCCACAGGGGTGGTCATCTTGCATGCGCCCCCTCTTCCGGGGTCCTCTCGCACACAGCTGCTCTCCTTTTCTCGTAGGGATCGTCCCAGGCCCTGCCACCTCGACAAACTCTATAGTGACCGTTCTGACCCTCAGTGCCCTGACCTCATTTCACAGAGAAACACATGAAGCCCGAGGCCCAGTGGGCATGAGTGTGAGAGGTAAGCCCACTCGTCCTCTTACAAGAGCCATTTGGGTTCACGTGGGGATGCCGTGCCATCCGGAAGGGCGTCTCCCCAAACAGGGCTGGGCTCAAATTGGCCCCACATTAAAACGGTCCCCTAGCACGGGCCACGGCATCACAGTCAATCATAAAATTGTTGACCCATGCTCCTTCCTGTTCAGCCGCTCGCCGTGGCCCCTGAGAATCTCCCCAACACTGCGGAGAACAGAATGTGCTTGGCTGGAGACCTGGGTGTCAGAAATTGCTAAGAATCTCACTCTGGAAAACAAAATAGAAGGTCTGACCCTTCCTTTCTGCTTCTCTCATCCCCAGCGCTATTTCCTGCAAGGCCAAGAAGAGAACGAAATGCCTCCTTTGGTCATTGCCAGGGAGGGGAATGGGTTCTTACCACCCCAGGACTCCCAGGGGATCCCTTTTCCCCACTAGCCTCACCGGTCACAGGCACAGAAGCCAGGGCCCAAGGAAATCCGTCTGTCTCTAACTTCACTTTATCCTTACATTTATTGGCTCCTGCTAGGTGCCAAGCACTGTGTGCCTGCACGCGAAGGCTCCCTGGTCCCCATTCACAGGTGAGGGTGGCTGTCGGGGAGCGATGGGATGGCTGGGCCTGTCTGTCCCTGCTGCAGAGCAGTGGGTCAACCAGCTCTCTGTGCTCCCCTAACGGAGGGGGGATCTATGGTGGGTGACCGGGAGCTGACTCTGCTCCCAATCACCTGCCATCTGTGAGAGGGGTCAGGGGGGAAATGAAACAAGAATGAGAAGGTGTAGGCAAGAGCAAAAAGCCAGAAGCAGCCATCTTTGCAAAGAACAATAGTATAAAAGGCAAATCTGAATGTGCCTGGAGATAAATTATAAAATTGGGTTCAGTGTATTGGTTATATGCAAACGGCATGTAAATATGCACATGGCCCTTAGAAAAATCCAAGTGTCGCTACTGCTCTTTCTGCCTTTCTCTCACTCACGGCTACCTAGGAAGCTATCTGTCCACTTGGTCAGGGCATCCCAGAATGCTGGCCCCAGCCACATCTCCTGGCATTCCCCTTTGCACCAACTTCTCTCCTTGGCCTCACCTCACCTCGCGGCCACCTGAGAAACGTTGAGTGCAGAGGAGGAAGATAAAACGGAGATATGCTCACACTGGGCATGGCTAAGGTGGCATGCGAGGGTGGAGAGGAGAATGGTGGCCTCTGCCTAGGCAAACACCCTTCCAATCTGGTCTCAGGATGGGCTCCCTGCAAATGTCAGGAGACCCAATGGGCTCCAGACATTCCTCGATGCCCGATGCCCCTAGCTCTTCCCTTCACCAACTCCTCAAAACCAATGGCAGGAAGCCAGGGGGCTCTGCAGCAAATCCCAGAGTGGGCTTCCACTTGTTCTGCACAGGGTCAGACACACCACACAGACCAGCTAGCTCATCCCTGCAGAACCACAGCCAGTGTGGGACAAGGAAAACCCACCACTTGGACGAGTCCCCTTCTCTAAACCTCAGTCTCCTCCTCCACAAAATGGGCAGTTAGATACTCTCAGGCCTTCCTGACTCACAGGTTTCATGAGGCACCCCTGTGATAAGCCACGTGGAGGGAGGCAAACCAGGGAGGGCACTGCCCAGTCACGATGCAGGACTATGGCGAGGCATCTGACTCCACATCTGGCATTTAAAAGTGTAACAAAAGTGACCAGGGTAGCTGTCATCATCCTCATCTGACTCTATCGCCTCAGAAGCATAGCATTCTCGTTTCATCCTGGGAGGGGTCACGATGGGCCTTCCCAAGTTGCAAATGAGAAAAGCGAGGTTTCACGAGGCCAAGTGACAGGCCTACACATACAAGCCGCAGCTAGACACAGCCTCGGTCTCGATGCCCACTGGCCCCAGCGGCCTTCCGACCCTCAAACACCAGCATCACAGTCACAGGAAAATGTCAGAGGGCCGCTGAAGGGCTTCACCCCCGTGGGAAAGGCAGCATGGAGGCCCTACTGCTGATGCACAGAGAGAGGACCTGGACTGGAACCACTGCTACAGCCACAGGGAGTCAGCTCCCTCCACTTCAGTCCAGCAGGCCCGGGCGCTGCCCCAGGAAGGCCAGCGTCTGGCCCCTCTGGTCCTGGGCCTGGGCCTCCCAGCGTGACTGAGCTGCCCATGGCCCATCACCAGTTCAAAAATCATGGAAGGAAGGAAACGCAGTTGTTTCCACGGTGCAGATATAGAGACGGAGGCCCCAAGAAGGGTTCTGACATGGGGGTGACCACACAGTGTCCCCCACAGCTCCCGTTTACTGTGCTACCACAGGACATCGGCACTTGGCACACCTTTCCCTCTAATCCTTACAATCATCCGGCCCCAGGAGATCCCATTACCCCATTTTATAAAAAAGGACATTGAGACCCAAAGAAATTAGGTATATGGCCCAATATCGAGATTCAAAATCCAAAATCTTCAAATCCAGAACTTTCTGACTCTAAAACTCTATGGTATTTTCACTAAACAATCCTTGCTTCTCTATAAATTAAAGGTATTCCAGAGTGAGCGAGACTGAGTTTTTCAATAAGTCCTGCAGATTGGGGTGGGGAGGAGGAAAAAAGACACTGTGTGACAACCAAAACTGGCGCCTCACTCTGCAGTAGGCTAAGTCTGAAGTCCTTCGCCTGGCATGCCGGCCCTTCTCAGCCTGGCCCCCGCCACCCCTCCTGCTGTTGTCCTCCCAAACCTATAATACAGATAAAAACATGCACTTTCACACCTCTGGGCCCTGGCTCACACACGGTGCCGCTACACAGAAGGCCCATCCTATATTGTTGACCCAGAAAACTCCTACACCTCACTGAAAGCCCAGCTCAAATGTTCCCCGCCTTCATAAATCACTCCTTAATAATCCTAGCAGAGTTGATTGTTCCTCCAGGGCATTCCAGAGCCCTTGGGACATCCTGGTCTCTAGTATTTGACTGGACTGCAATTATTTTTTAACCTGTCTATCTCGTAGGCTCTGACTAGATTTGAGACCCTGATACTCTCCCAGACACATGGACAATAATGGCCTTCTCTCATATAGTCCTTACCATACATACAACAGGCATCACACCAGGATCTCTTCACACATGTTCAGACATTTAACAATCACAACAGCCCCACCAGGCAGTGACTATTATTACCCCCATGTTACAGATGCAGAAACTGAGTCTCAGCGAGGTTAAGCTCCTTACCCAAGACCACACATCTGCCGATCTGTGCTGCTACACTGTATTATTTTTCCTTGCCCCCCCCACCCCAACCTGAATACAGTGGCTGGCACACAGTAGGTGCTCAGTAAAGGTTTGTGTCAAAAAGAGGTATGAAGGGAGGAGGGTGTTGCTCACTCCAGCCACCCCCAGCCCCAAAGCCCACCTGGAATCCCTTGGTCCAGGGTCTCTCTGCTTGTCACCCCATCTTCCACTGGCCCTCACATTGAGTGCTTCTTTCCTCCCAGAAGCTCCCACCCATTATTTCCCTAGTCGCCCCGGCAGGGGTGAGGGGTTTTCTGGCTTTCCCTTTCCAGTGGGGATACTGAGACTCCCTGAGGCCTCGTGATGGGTGGGGCTGGGGCGCCCGACTTCCCCCGGCCCTCCCAGGTCAGGACTGGTTTTACCTCTCTCAAGCACCAAAAGGCAGGGGGAGTCTGGAGGTCAGCACCTGTCCTTCTCTCACTCCCAGCACCCCCTGGCTGACCTGGCCACTGGTCTCAGACTGAGCCTGAGACAGGGCGGAGGGGGGGTTGCTCCCTGGGGCCAGGGAGGAGGAGACAAGAGGTTCTTTGTGTCTGCGGCGCTCCTGAGACACCTGTTCTCCCTCCTGCCTGCTTGCGGCCTCCCTCCCTCCTGGCCAGCCTGTGTGCGGCCTTGTTTATCCTGCAGCCCTGGCAGCCAGGCCCAGCCTGCTCCCAGCGTGGGGCTCCAGCAGCCCCTGCCAGCACCTGCCCGGTCCTGGCAGCCTTGGAGGCTGCTGGCCAAGCACAATCACCCCGCTGTTGACACAGTTGTTGATTTTCAGGAGGGCAGGGAGGGACAGGAGGGGAGAAAGAAGCAGCTAAGGCATTTAACACCAGCCTGGCTAATTTGCAGTTGGCCCTGGCAATCCTGCACCTCCTGCAGCTGCCTGGGAGAGCCCTGGGCACCACACTGTGCTCTAGTCCCCCATGAACCCACAGCACCACACCACAGGCAGCCCCCACACATCCCATACATATAGTGCACCCCAAAACCCATGCTCCCCTGTACTGGCACACACAACTCATAGCTGAACAAGGCCTTTGGGTGCCAGGAGCCCCTAGCCACCCTGTCTTCGAATGCCCCCCACTCATCCTCCCCCAAAAGTCAGGATGACCATCTGACATACCCTTAGAGACCCAGGTGGGGCCTCTGGGAGACAGGGGGATTCGCCCTTACAACCTTCTCTTCTCTGACTTGTTCTTGCCAAACTATCGCCTCCGAATTCTCCAGGCTTTTGTTTCCTCTTCCAGGGAGCCTTCCCGGACTGCCCAAATCTGGTTGTGGTACCCCTCTTGGGTGCTCCCAAAGCACTCCGCACGGTACCTCCCTAAGCCTCCCTTTTGTCAGTCAGTATCTAAGCGATTATTTACTTCTCTTTATCTTCCTCAAAACTGTGTAAGGGTCTCTTAGCCCCAGTGCAACAGGGCAGAGCAGAGAAGCAGGCGTTCCTTATTTATCTGCTGAGTAGATGAGGGAACTGTGCAGGCCACCATCAGTCCAAACACCACTCCACCTCCACCAAAGTTCTCACTCTGAGAGTCACCTCTTGGATTAAAAAGGCCCCTTGGCTGATTAAAAGGCTCATATGCTTCCAGAGTTACCTGCTGTCACCAGTGCATGAATTTAGACTAGTAATCCAATTAGCCAGTTACTACGCCAGAGATCAAAGAGCTGGATCCCAAGGGGTAATGATGGGTGAGTCTTCATGATGGGACAGGGAGTGGGGAAGGAGGGACACAGAGACGACCCGGTGGGTTGAAGTCCAGCAAAAGGGCCTGGCAGAGGGTTGCTGTCAGGGGAGGCAGGAACTTCCCTTCCTCCCCGTTTGCCCATGAGTCTTCCCTGCCCCATCCTAAACCCAACCAGCCTTGACTCAGGAATCAAGGTCCCTTATACCTGTGGCCAATTATCCACACAGGACTCGGACTCCACAAGGAGGGTGGTGACAGTCCAACTCCAAACCCTCTCTAAAATGCCCAACACACCCACACTCACGTCTGCATACGAGCCCTCCCCTCGATTCTGGTTCCCCAAGCGCCAATATCCAGAAAGAGGTAACCAATAGCCAAGAATCACCTCCAGAATGGGAGTATCATGTTGAGGAGTATGGCTCTAAGGTCAGCAGAGCTGGTAGAAAAGAAGGGAACTTACATTATGAAAACCATAGGTCACAACCTCACACCTGTCAAAATGGATATCATCAAAAAGATAATGTGTTGGTGAGGATATGGAGAAAAAGGAACTCTCGTGCACTGTGGTGGGAATGTAAATTGGCACAGGCCACTATGGAAAACAATAGGGAAGTTCTTCAAAAATTAAAAATAGAACTACTCTATGAGTCAGCAATTCCACTTCTGGGTATTTATCTGAAGAAAACAAAAGCACTAATTCAAAAAGATATATGCAGGACCAGCTGAATGGCTCAGTTGATTAAGAGTGCGAACTCTAAGCAACAGGGTCGCCGGTTCGATTCCCACATGGGCCAGTGAGCTGCGCCTGAGCTGAGCTGCCACTGAGCTGCCAATAGGTGGCAGGATGGCTCAGCTGGTGAAAACACGTGCTCCTAACAACAAGGTTTCCGGTTCGACTCCAGCATGGGATGGTGGGCTACGCCCACCCACAACTAAGATTGAACACAGCACCTTGAACTGAGCAGCCGCGAGCTGCCGATGGGCGGCTGGATGGCAACTGGACTTGGAGCTGAGCTAGCTGCACCCTCCACAACTAAGACTGAAAGACAACAGCTTGGCTGTTCCCCTTTCCCAATTCCCCAATAAAAAATAAAATAAAATAAAAAGATATTTGCATCCCTATGTTCACTGCAGCACTGTTTACAATAGCCAAGATATGGAAAGAATCTAGATGTTCATCCATGGATAAATGGACAAAGAAGACATGGTACATACATACAATGGAATATTCTTCAGCCGGTAAAAAAGAATGCAATCGCACCATTTGCGACAATACGGATGGACATAGAGGGTATTATGCTAAGTGAAATAAGTCAGACAGAGAAAGACAAATACCATATAATTTCACTTACATGTGGAATCTAAAAAACAAAATAAAAAGACAAACACAACAGAAATAAACTCATGGATACAGAGAACAAAATAATGATTGCCAGAGGGGAGGGTGTAGAAGGGTGGAACAGAAAAGTGGAAGGGCGATTAGGAAGTACAAACTTCCCGTTATAAAACAAGTCACAGGGATGTAATGTACAGCACAGGGAATATAGTCAATAAGATCATAATAATTATGTATGGTGACAGATGGTTACTATACTTACCATGGTGATCACTTTGTAAGATATATAAATGTTGAATCGCTAAGTTGTACACCTGAAACTAATATAATATTATGTCAAATATAATTAAAAATAAAAATTTTTATAATTAAAAAAAAACGACAAAAACAACAAAAAAACCAGTAAGCTCCTGATGCTCTGAGCCAGTTCCAACAGGGCCATCATGTACAGCTGTGCAGACTGTGTACTGCACAACTCTAAGAGCCTTTATTCACCTAGCCCAGGGGTCGGCAAACTGCAGCTCACAAAGCCACATGCAGCTCTTTGGGTACGTTCCAGTCTCAAAAGTTTGCCAACCTCTGGAAGAGCCAATCCTGTCCCTCACAACAATTTAAAAGTTATTCGAGAGCCATAAATATATTTTTACATAATCACCATTCTGTGACTAATAGTCTTTAAAAATTTTATAAATGAAACTACGGTAGTTTTATTTTCATTTTCAATTTTACTTCAGAGCCACATGTACGTACCCACCTGAGGCTTGTGAGCCAGTTTGCTGACCCCCTGGTGGCTCTTCTGTCTCAAAAGTTTGCCGACCCCTGACCTAGACATATAATTACTACAATAATAATCTGGCAAGTAGCAGTAAAGTTCATTCCTTTACTTCCTCAGATACCAAAGAAAGCTCTCTTGCTGTATACCTCTGCCCCAGGCCAGATGTGACACAAATGCCCCTCCCCTATTCTCTGACCCTGTTTCCTGGCTAGGGTACCTATAAGTGAAGGCTGAGCCCATCTCCCAACCAAGAGGGAGGCCTCCCCTCCCTACCCCACTAGCCCCAGGGAGGTGACCCCACTGACCCCACAATTAACTCTTTCCCTACCACTCCTCTTTCAGCCCCTCGCCCTGGCCAGACTCCTGGTGTACGGGGGCGGCTGCTGTCCCATGCTCACAATGACACAGGAGGAGGAAACTGAGCTTATAGCGAGAAGGGAGAGAAGGCGGGGGCTCCCCAGATAAGACTGGACTTGAAACCCCAATCATGTGGGGTTCAGAGGCTCTGGGCGACTGGAGCTCAGGGAGGAGGGGCAGGAGGAGGGCCTCCTTCGGCCTCTCCTCAGCACTGCCCTTGCCTGGCGCTTTCTTTGCCTCCCAGTCCACTCTCCCCTTTCCTTCTTGACATTGGTCTAATGTCCCCACTGTCTCCCTGGGGCTCTCAGAAGTATTGCCTAGCCCCCCAGGGCCCAGAGGTGTATGTCCAAGCCCCCAACTGGCTGCCTGCACGCACACCCACTCTCTACCAGCCAAGAAAAAGGGAGCCAGGCAAGCCAGAGAAACGGCAGAGGCTGGAGGGGCCACTCCCTTCTGCTTTCAACAGCTCCCCATTCATGCCCCACGCCCCTCACCCCACCTGCCTCTGAGAGCCTGGTAGTACCTGCACACAGGCTTCCTTCCAGCCCCTCCCCACTCACCTTTTATTCGCCCTTCCTTCCCCACCCCACCACAGCCCACCCCTCAAGGGACGGGCTCAGAACCAAAGCCTTACAGGGATGGGTGCGTGCACGACTTCAGACTCCCTCAGCAGGGCTGGGAGGTGGGGGAGGGGGAGGTCTCGAGAGAGCTTCCCGCCCCATTCACTGAAACAGAAAACTGTCCTCAGCCTCCACTGCGGAGAGTGCAGGGCCTGCCTTGTGTGGCCAGGCAAGGGTTCGCTGAGTCAGCTAAGGGCAGCTTAAGCCAAGGCTTCCCTCCCTTTCCTGCCTCCTCCCAGGTGCCAGGGCCAACGCAGGAGACCTCAAGGGCCTGGGCCATTCACCCCAGTCCAGCCCGAGAAGTGGGGGGCGGGTATGGGAGGTGGGAATGGGGCTGACTCAACTGTCATCTTGAAAGGGTATCAGTCCAGTCTTAAGAGGCTTCTTCGCATATTTCCACTATTACCCCTCCTGCCCGGGGGCCTTCTTTCTGCAGAGTATTCTAGTGTTTGTTGGTCAAGCCTCAACTCTTCCGTTGGTCTTCCAACAGTAAACTGACAACTACTTTTTCAGTTTCACTGTCTGGCAATTCTAGATATATTTTAAATCCTTTCCATTCTGATTACAAAAGTACAACATTGTGGTACTACTTTTGGAAACTACTGAAATACAGAAATAATAAAATATATAATGAACCACAATTTTTTAAAAAGCCAACAAAAGCTGTTAGTCCAGGACAGGCCACCCCAGCTATAGGAGTTGGGAGGGTCTGCTTTGCCTGCTTCACCTGGCCTCTAATTGGCCCCACCCTTATTTGCATTATAAAAACCGCCCCGCACCCCCCTCCCCGCCGCACCCCCCCCAACCCTGACTGTCCCTTCAAATGTCTAGACCTGGACCCCCATGGCATTCACCTCTGCACAGCTCAGCACAGGGCCTGGGACTGGCAGGGGCACCCCTAGCTATGCCAAGGAGCCCAGCTCAGCCCGTGACCCCCACTGCCTTTGTGGGGGGGGGGGTAGGAGGGGGCCGGAACCAGGCCCTCTGGGAACCAGTTCTCACCCCATCCTGTTCCACAGGCTTCACATTCCATTCTGAGTCAAGCAGGGGCAGGGATGGGGGAGGTAGGGTGAGGGGGGGAGAGCAGTCTGGCCTCCTCTGGGGTGAATCCCCCAGGGAGCTCCAGGCCTGGCAGGGGCCACAGACCTAAACCGCCAGGAGAAGGGTCTCCAGGGTTCCTGCCCAATCTGTGGCTCCTTCCCAGTCTCTTCTCCTCAAGTCTAAACACTGAAACCCTCCTTTGGACATGTCCCCAGAAGACACAAAGGGATAAGGTGGGGGTAACACTAAGCCCCTCCCCCCAAACAAGCCACAATCCCCTAGGCTGCTTATGGGGCTTCACGCCAAGGCCATTTAAATGCTAAGGCTACTCCTCTGGAGAGGGGAGTCTGAATGCTGTGTGTGTGTGTGTGTGTGTGTGTGTGTGTGTGTGTGTGTGTGTGTGTGTGTGTGTGTGTGTGTGTGTGTGTGTGTGTGTGTGTGTGTGTACTCCTACGTGTGTATCAAGGGAACTGATTTCAGATTTGATGGGCTGTGTCAAGCTTCCCAGAGTGATCAAAATCACCTGGGTAGCGATGTTATTTAGGAAAAAAGGTGGCAGCTGGAGAGGCTGTCCACTTTTTCCTTCCTTTCCTATATTGCCCCATACACAACTCTTCCCCAAAAAAACTTCTGGCTGAAACCCTCAACCTTTGGTTACAAATCTCAGCCCTTGATGCTAGCCCACATGTACACTCGCATTGAGATACTAGGTCACACACACAGCACATCCTGGGCTGTGCCCAGGCCTTGGGTTTGCCCACAGATGACCTTAGGAGAAGGCAGGGGAAACCCCAGCCACTTCCTCCTCACCTCACAGCCTCTTGGAAGTCTCACCACTTGCACTGTTCCTTCTCTGGGTTCATCCAAATCCTCCCAAACAATACCTAGGAGTGAGCAGTGGGGATACAGGGCTTCTGGCCCCTCCCAAAAAGGGCAGATCACAGGACCAGTAGGGTCTTCAGGGGCAGGAGAGCCAAGAACATGCCTGGAGTCGCAGATAGTGACTGTGAGATCCCATGC
The DNA here is from genome assembly GCF_001890085.2 of Hipposideros armiger. Lineage (NCBI taxonomy): Eukaryota > Metazoa > Chordata > Mammalia > Chiroptera > Hipposideridae > Hipposideros > Hipposideros armiger. The sequence goes on along the minus strand of NW_017731484.1, from coordinate 1,523,250 downwards.
TGTGCACCACACAGAGCAGACAGAAACCATTTTGTGGGGGAGGGGCACAAGGGCCTCTGTCACCATGAGGCTTGAGCTAGGATGAACACATGGGTCTCGGGGCTAGGTCCATAGTACTCAGGCCAAACTGCACGCTCTACCCCACTTAGGAGGGAACTACCACATCACTGCTGCTCAGAGAAAAGTATTTGAATTTTTAAAAGAAACAGCATCACCCCCTGACCAGAGGAGTTGGCAGGGGTTTGAAGGGGACCCTGCTGCAAATCTCCCAATCAAGTCTTTCCAAGGAGCTGGAAGGAGGACCAAGGAAGGGGCAATCAAAATGAGGTCACCCAGGCAAAGGCGCCCCCCCAGGACATGTCTTCCTGCTTGGGAGCCGTGAAAGTGATCCTCATGGGCCCGGTCCCCCCGCCTGATGATAGGCACTGTGACAGCCTTCCTGGCTAACACATCCCAGTTCCAGGAAGGGGACCAGCAGAGGGTGAGGATCACAGCGAGTTCAGGCAGGAGTGAGCCTCTTAAGCAAACACTGAGCACAAAAATAATTCCCATTCAAAGCACGTTTTACTGTGGACCTGGCGGGGCCTTCCCAGCACAGAGCCCTTTGCAAACACTCAGCTTCACCCCTGAAAGTAGCTGGGGGAGGGGCACAGGGGCATAGCTTTATTTGAATTCCACTTTTTCCAGAAGCATCAGCTTCAGCCGGCTTCAGCTTCCTAGGGAGTCTTCAGGGAGCTGCCCATATAAGGGCCAATCTCAAAGAACCTCCAGAGAGGAGAAAATGTTTGTAGAATCAAGAGTTGCCCAGGCAAAGTCTGGCAACAGCAAACTCCAAACCCTTATCATTCATGGACCCCCTGCTGTAGACATGATCAGACCTGAGACTCCCATGTTCTAAAAGGCAGGGATTGTCACTGTTATTGTCCCATTTCACAGATGGGAAAACAGAATCCACCCCCACCGGCTCTAAATCCATCTGGCTTTACACATCCCCTTGCCCTGAATCTGTTAATTATAAAAGTAGCAAAATGCTTAGGATGCCCCCACCACCACCACCACCACCACTGCATCTACTAGGAGAAAAGATGAGGATAAGGCTGTAGCTGGAACCCGAGACATTTCCAAAGCCAAGCCAGCGTTGGAAATGGTCCTTTCACCATCCCTGATCCCCACGCTCCTGATCACAAAATCTGAGTTGGGGTAAATGCCCTCTCTAGGCAAGACCAGAGACTCTATCAGGCAGTGCGGTGTGTTACTGAGGCCTGTTGGCTCTACCTCCAGAACAATCTCCTGCTGGCTCACCCTAATGCATCATCTTAATTCCGAATCCGCCTCCTAGCTGGCCTCTCTGCTTCGATCCTTGCTCTCCTTCAAGCTATCCTCTTTTCTACATTTTTTTTTCCACTTATAAAAGTAGTTCAGGACCACTGTAAAAGATTGGAAAAATAAACAGAAGGCATAGAAGGAAGTAAAAATCACAGTATGTCCAGTATCTAGAATTAACCTCTGCAAACATTTCAAGGCAGCCTTCTAGTCTTCTTGCTACGCATGCACAATGTGCATATAATTAGCTTTACAAAATTGGTACTATATTATACAGCTTAACATCATATCTTACACTTTTTATTATATAGTTTCCAGGTTATAATCTATTCTTTTTTAATATGCTTCTTGTTTGGGTTTGTTTTTTTTGTTATAGTTGATACATGTACATGGTACTATAGCCAGAAAGGACAAAAGTGTCTACAATGAAAGCACCATCTTTCTTCCACCCATCTCTCAGCCAACGTTTCCTTCCCCTGGGGCAATTCTGATTATCACTTATTATGTATCAAATAATCTTTTTTGTTTTTTCAAATAATATCTTAAAACCAGAAATTAGATCATGTCACTCCCCTACTTAAAACTCTCCAATGGCTTCCCGTCACCCTGGCCATACAATCTAGGCTCCTAACCAGTCAGTCCTACCAGGTCCCTGTGACCAACCGTTGCAAACCGTTCTGGCCTCAGGGATTTTTCATTTGCTGGACTTTTTCAGGTCTTTGTGATGCGCCTGGTTCTCATCCTTCAGGCCTCACTGAGCTGTCCCCTCCCCAGGGCGGCTTTCACTGGCCTCCCAATCTAGCCGCCCCCCACCATGCAGTAAGTTCTCTTTCATATCACCCTGTTGTATTTCTTTCACATCACAAAGGAAGAATCACCAACATTGTCTTGGTTACTTATCTCAAGTTCCGCATTTCCTGTCTCCTCCCACTAGAAAGAAGGCTCCCTGAAGACAGGCACACTCACTACCTGTCTTATTCATCCCTGAAGCCTTCTGGCACATAATAGGTGTTCAACAAATTTCTGTTAAAGGAATGAATGGGGGTGACAGCACTGGCTGGTTCTCATCACCAAACGCCCACTTACAGGATCTCCAAGCACCAGAACCAATCTCCTGGCCATCCTCCCCAATGCCTGGGGTGGGGGTTACAGAGTAAGAGAAAGGAGAGAGAGAAGCCCATTGTCCAAGGCAGCGTGGGTGGCCAGCAAGCAGCCTGCTCTTCCTTGGCGCCCAGCTCCACCCTCGCAGAAGCCGCTCATGTGCAGAATCAGACAAGGCGCTTGTGACAAACCCAAATTTCTAGAAAATACTCTATATGCAAGTGGAAAGTTGCAAGTGAAACTGTGGCCCTTCGGGTACCCAAAATCCCACATCCATTCTGCCCAGGCAACTGGGATATTCCAAGTTCCCAAGTGAGTCCCAGCAGCAGGCAACACAGACATTGCCACTCCCCCAGGAACAGCCCCAGCCCATCCCACCTGACTCTTCCCCTGGGCCCCAGACACCTGGGCTCCTCTCCGGAAATGCACCCAGCCCCAGAGACACAAATGCACATCCAATCCTGAGCCAGCAGCTCAGGCCGAGTACTCAGGGGACACCCTGTGGAGGCACTTCCTTTCTGGGGCCTGATTTCCACTGAGAACACTGCAGTTGGGTCAAGATTGACTTTTTTTTTTTTAAGGAGGGAATGAAGCGCCTTTCACTAAAATTGTAAAGGAAGAGAGTGAGAAAGGAAGGGGAGAGGAAGAAAAGTTAAAAGACTCAACAAGGTGGAACTAGACAAGGAGTAGGGAGAATGTGAGCAGCCAAAAATCACAAAAGGGTGGACGTGTGAGGTTTTTTCCTTCCCAGAAGTGGACAATTATTATAATCGATTCAATGAGCAACAATCCCAAAGTGCTCTTCTGGGCTCTGTACAAGGTCAGAGTAGTAATAATGACAAGAACAGCTAACATTTCCCCAGCACTTCCTATATGCCAGGTACTGTTCTATAAGCTTTACTTTATTAAGACTTTTTAATATCCAAGAACAACCCCATAAGGTAGGTACTGTTCACATGAAATCCACTTTATAGATGAGCAAAGTGAGGCATAGAGCAGTAAGGTTAAATTGCTTAAGATCATGTCGTCAGTGAGTACCTAGGGTCCAATTCCAGAGCCTTGGCTCTTAACCAATAAGCTATACTTGGCTTTCAGTGGCCCAGTTGGTGGGGGAGGGGGAGCTCCCTACGCTCCTGGAGTTTGTGCCTTCCAAACCACTATCCTTGGTTAAAATCATTAGATATCAATTTCAAAGATGTGTGCATAACTGCCCATTTTGCATAAGGGAAAATCTAGAAAAGCTAAGACTTGACCGAGCCCACGTTGCCCATAGGCGGGGAATTAGGACCAAAATGTGTTAAATCCCAGCCATCTGGAGCTCCACTTCCTAAGGGAGCCCAGTGTAAATCAGGGTCCCTGGAAACTCCTCCCAGAACAGCAGCATCTTCCCTCGCTGTCTTACGCCAGACCCCGCCAGACCCCTTCGCCAGCGCCGAGGCGCCCTGCCCGGAAATTCCCACAGAGTCAAAGCAAACTTCCCAGGAAAACTCCCCGGCGTCCTCCTAGCCCCTGTCCCAGAGGCGGCTGCCAAGAGCGCCACTAGAGTCCTTGCAGCTGCCGTCCGGCCTCCAGGGGGGAGCCGCCGCTCGTGCGCTGGGGTCCTCCCGGAAAGGTCCAGGGCTGAAGTTCAAAATTCACTTCCCTCCCGCCCAGGCACTGCTCGCAGCCCCGCCCGAGACTCTAGAGCCACCCCCAAATCCCTGCACCCCACCCTCTAGCTCCAGTGGAGCTGATCAAGTAATGAAGCAGCTCCAGCTGCAAGATCCAGCCGGGCAGCTGGGAGACCCCGAGGGCGATCCCTGAGCTTCTTGGGATTCGAAGCAGCAGGCGCGAACGCGCGCGCGCGCGCACGCGAGCGTGTGTGTGTGTGCGTGTGTGTGTGTGTGTGTTACACGTAGGAACGCGCGGAGTGAGTGTGTGAGTGTGTGTGTGCGTGTGTGTGTTTACGTATGGAACGCGCGGAGTGGGAAAACAATGGCGAGCCGCTGGGAACAGAGCGACTAGCCCCCCTCCCCTACCCGCAGGCACGATTTGCTTTTGAGGTGAAATCGGGATGAAAAGGTTCACCTCCGACAACCCACGGCGGGAGGTGGGGGTGGTAAGAAGAAGGCTAGGTGGGAGGTGGACGGGGGTGAGACGGGAGCAGCCGGAGCAGAAAACAAACAGGATGCAGCGCCCGGCTGGTCGGCTGAGGAACGGACCTGGAAGGGTGGGAAGGGTGGCGCGGCTGGAGCCCCGCACCCCACACACCAGGGCGGGGCGGGGAAGAGATCTGCTTCTCCGAGCCGGCACCCGAGCCCCACTTGGGGCACGCACAGGTCGCCTCGGCCTCCCGCTGGGAAATCCTTGAATTGGGCGCATGGACAAGCTGGTGTGAAAGACCTGGTGCAGCTCTGCCAGGAGCGGGCGTGCTCCCCCCCCCATCCCACCCCCGCCAGCTCGGCTCGCTCGGTGTGCACAGGCACAGACACCCACGGCCTCACCAGGCGTCTAACCCTCTCCACAAGGTCCCTGTCTGCCCGCGAGGAGCCCCCACCAGCCGGGGTTGCTAGGGTCAGGTGGGGGGGTTCGTCCTCCCTCGGAAAAACTTTGTAAAGGATGGAAACTAGCAAAAAATGAGAGCCGCCGTGTGCCCAAAACCGTGGGGGCGCGAGTGTCAAACTTCCAAAGGCGGGGAGGGGGCGCGGAGGGGCGCACTTACTACTCAGCCGGGCGCCGGGTTCTGGACTCGCGACTCCGCGCTCCTACTGCTCCTACTGCTCCTCCTGCCGTCCTGGCGCTGGCGGCCCCGGCTTCCCGCTCACATGCCCCGGCCACGCAGCGCTCCGGCGCGGGCAGGGCGCGGGGCTGGGAGGGGCACGCCCCCCGCTGTTGGCCGCGGACTCGCTCCGGACTCGGGTCCGCCGGGGTGCGCGCCCAGCGACCGGCCGCAGTCTCGGGCAGAAAGCTCGGTTCCGGCGGGGCGGCGCCCTCCGCGAGCCAGGCCGCTCTCCGCCCTCCGCCCTCTGCCCTCTGCCCTCTGCTGCGGCCGTCTCCCTGCCTTCCGCGGTCCTGCCCTGGATTCGCCCGGACGCGGCGCCCGCCCGCCGCCGCCGAGCTCTCCGGCTCGGTCCCCGCGCGCCGGCTCGATCCCGAACGGGGCCTCCTCGGCTGACCGCTGCGCCCAGCCTCAGACCCGGTCCGCCGCTCGGGGGGCGGGTGCCAGGACCCGCACTCACACACTTCAGTTCCAAGCCGGGACTGGGAGCCGGGCGCTCGCGGCTGGAGGCTGCGAGGCGACTCCACAGCTTCGGAGGAGAAAGAAGGAGGGAGACAGAGAGCGGGCCGGGGGAGGAGGAGGGAGGAAGGGTGGGGAGACGGAGGAGGAGGGAGGGACAGAGAGTTCCCTCCTCCTCCCTGCAGCCAGGTCCATCCTGGCATCAACAGCTGGAAACCTCTGGTGGAAAGGGGAGCGCTAAGGCTCCGGAGTGACAGGGATGGGTGGGGGCGGAGAGAAGAGAAGAGAGACGTGGATTCTGCCCACTCCCACTGCCCAGGTATGAGGGTCGCTTACAGAGACTCGTCAATCCTTAGGGCAAGACCCAAGAAGTTCTCCATCCAACTCCCAGCCTCCTGATCCCTCCAGACAGAGGGCCTCGATTTAGGGTTTTTAAAACCGCCATTTCAGAACCTCCCTTAGGAACGGGATCCCACCTGCAGCGAGACAGCTTCCTGAGCCTCAGACCAGTCCCTAGTCCTACCATTTTGCACTCGCAAACAAGCCCTTTATTTTTTTTTTCCTGACCTGCTCTACATGGGGGGCTCTTTTAATTATGTGTATGTATTAAATACCAACAATATGTCTGGCCAGCTAGGCAAAGGGGACACCGGGATGAATGAGAGTGGCCTGACCTTCCCAGATTCCCATTTTGTGAAGGAGACAGATGAGTGAACATATAATTATAGTGAAGTACCAGAGTGCTGAGATCCTGCAAGCACAGGACATGAGACCCACCAAGGGCATTAAGGTAGGCGTGGGGACCTGGTTAGTCTTGGAGGAGGTGTCAGTGTCAACTGGGTCTTGGAAGGACCTGTGGAAGTAGAGCATATTAAAGCAGCGGCAGTCATGGAACTGCAACTGACAATGTGCCCACAATGTAGGTGGCCTGGGTCTCAGCAAGTGATGGTCAGCCAAGCACACAGACCTAAGGGCATGGGATTTCATCATTCCTCAGCACCCAACTTAGCTAACTCCTTCTATTCACCTTTTAAGTCTCTGCTCAGATATCACTCTTTCTTGACAGGCAAATTCAGGTCCTGTGCCCCATCTGTGTATGGGCTCCGGAACCCACCCCCTCTCCCCATCGTCATAGACAGTATGAACCTGTTCATTTCTCTCTCTCTCTCTCTCTCTCTCTCTCTCTCTCTCTCTC
>NW_017731484.1:1485544-1516369 GCF_001890085.2 Hipposideros armiger | reverse complement strand
CACACACACACACACACACACACACACACACACACACACACACACACTGGACTGTAAACTCCATGAGGGCAAGGATATGTCTCTGACTCACTGTGAGATCACTGTGCCTACCGTGGGCTTGGCAAAGAGCAGGCCTTTGAAAAATACTTGTCGATCAGTTGGTTGATTGAAGGGACTAGGGAGCCACTGAGGGGTTCTAAGCAAGACCTCTGATGAGATCATTCTAGCTGGAGGCCAGAAGGCCAGTGACTAGACAATGGCAATAACCAGGGTAAAAATGATGTAGGCCTGAGTTAAACTAGGGGTGTGGGAGATGGAAAGGAGGGAAAAAAGTGGAGGTGAGGAGGTGGGAGAAGCCAATATGAACTCTTCACAGTCTGGCTTGTGGATGAAACCATTTCAGAAACAGAGTACCCAGATACTCTAGCCAACATGTCTGTGTTTTCCTTATATCTGGGTGTTTTTCTCTGGCTCCTGATCAAGATTCAAAGAGCAACTTCATTGTGAGTCCTTTCCTGTATCTGTCCTTAGCCACAGCCGATGGAGACAGGAAGAACAGAGAGGTAGGTAGTGGGCTCTCCTCTCTCCAACACCGCCCCCCCCCCGCCATTTGCTATATCTCACTTCATAGGTGTCCACCTTCCCAATTGCTGCCATCAAATTGAGATATTTTTAAGTGGCTTTCTGCTGTGTCTTATGCCTGATACTATTTTCATATACAGTATCTATTGTACTTGTACCTTATCCTAATTCTGTGAGGTTGGTATCATTATCCCCATTTTAAAGGTGAGAAAAATGAAGCTCAAGGTCATAGCCAATAAGTGATTGGAGGAAGTTACCGGACTCTGAGGATTTTAGGTCTTTCCATACTATCACACCATTGCCCAGGCACACCCATCCAATTTATACCATTTAACCCAGGGAACCACTCCCTCCTTTGAAACGCTCACTCATGGCTCCAGACTCTCCTGAATTTCTCCTGACCTCACTAGTTTCCCTTTCTCAGCCTCCCTTCTTTTCTATTCTTTCATCCACCCTTGTCTCCAGGTGGGTGTTTCCTGTGGGCTCTCGCCTGCACCCCATTTTCCTTTCTACCTTCTCCTCCTAGATGAAATTTCATCTGTTTCCATAGCTTTAAATAACAACCATGTGCTGATGATTCTCCCAGTTTTTTTATTTAAATTTCCAAGACTGTTTCATGCACTTCGGACTCATATATCCAACCACACATTTGATATTTCTGCCCAAGGATCTCACAGACATCCTAAACTTGACATGTTCAAACTTGAAACTTCAGCCACCTCTCCCAAGCCTGTTCAGGCACTGCACCATCTTTCCCATCTCAGTAAAGGGTACCACCACTTTTCCAGGCTCAAACCTAAAACCTAAGAGTCATCCTTGATTGCTCCTTTCCCATCTAATCAAATTAGTGTGTGCTGTTGATCTATCGCCAAAACTATATACCAATCCACCCACTTCTCTGTCTTCACTGTCCCCACCCTAGCCCAGGCCATCATCACTCTCAGCTAGACTACCACAGCCTCACTGCTTCTCAGGACTGAGACCACCTGCAGCTACATAATTTAACTAAGGCTGTTTACATCGACATGACTTTAATATTTGTTCCAGAAATGTCTTGCCCAGGAAAATAAGACTATAAACCAGTAAGTAACTTAATTATTTGCTTCAGAAATTTCCTGAAAATCAATTTATCTAAATAATAGACTGTCCAAACAACCCCATCCTTGGGACAATAGTTTGCTTAACCTGGCACACCGCTAGCTTATCAAACAATTGTTTATTTGTCGAGGCCCTTTCCTCACTGTGTCCTCCAATCTGTTATCTCCCAAATTTTGCCCAGTCCCAATCAGAGCTTCTATATTGAAAGATCCACCTTGAACTTCAAACCCTACACATGTGTCTTTGCCTGGAAAGAACTTCCCCAAACCCTGCTCTTCCCAGAGCAAGCTCCTCTTCATCCTCTAGTCGCAATGCAAATGTCCCTTTCTTCACTTTCCTCCTCCCCATCTAAAACCATTCTCTATCTTTATCCTCCTTCTTAGCCCCTACCTCCTTCATAGTACTTTCCACAATCGGTACTTACTTGATCTGTTTTCTGTTTTCTTGTGCTTTTTCTATCTCCCCTTTAGACTATAGGCTCTGTGAGAGAAGAAACTTGTCTGCTCTGTTTTCCATGTAATTTCCAGAGCCCAGAGTACAGTAAGTCGTCACCTAATGATGTCAATAGATTCTGCGACTTTAAGAAAAATAAGAAACCAATTTTACCATAGGCTAATTGATATAAACAAGAGTTAAGTTCCTAGGGCATCTCATCGACATTATAATGAAACAACCTTATTTGAGGACATGCTGTAGATGCTCAAAAAACATTTGCTAAAGGAATGACTTTGATGGCTTCAGTGGGTCTCCAATGCACTTCCCATGGCTGTCAAGCCTATCCTGGGACACTGGTGGGAGCTGTGGTGCCCAGCATGCTGGGGTACCCCATGCTCCCTTTAACCTCTGAGGTTAGAGACAAAGTGTAAAATGCAAATGTAATTGGGAGAAGTAATAAAAGGATTAAAATTCACAGAATGGTGTGAATTGCTTTTCTCAGTGTTCCAGGAGCAGGGTAAGGGAGAGAAAACCCCGAGAGACAATGAGCTGAGGAGTTGGGAGAACAGAGCCACGTTGAAATCCCCGTCTCACTGCTTTGCCTGAAGCCTTTCTTGCTCCCCATACCCCCCAGACCACCTGCACCTAACCAAGGGCCACTTTCTCTGCAACACTGAGAGGAGGGTGCTTGTAGGTCTTGTTAAGTCAGGGTAGGCCCAGCCTAGTGGAGCTTGTCTGGGTACCAACGCTTCATCCTACTGACTGAGGAAGTGCTTTTCTGGATACTTGTAGCCAGACAGAGTTAAAAGTGCTCAGCTCAGGTGGATCTTGCACCAGGGTGACTTCCACAGCACTCCTGGCCAATGCTTTGGTGGGGGGTGGCGGGGGGGGGGGCTCCACTTAGTTCTACATGAGTTTTTCCAGAGTCATACTGGGATATCTGTAATCAAGAAGATCACAGATTGATTCACAGAATGTTTCATTTACCTTTCAGTCTGAGAGTATCAGACCTAGAAGGAATCAGCCTTCTAGAAACATCTCCTCCAGCTCCTCCCTCAGAGCACAGAAAGGAGAGGCATCTTACCCAGGGCCTGCACTTTACGCACATGATCTCCTTTAATCTATTGACAGCTCTGTGCAGGTAGGGCGGTTCCATTTCACAGATGGGGATAATGACACTCAGAGGGTGGAAGGAAAGTTTCTGGAATCACACAGTGAAGGGGCAAGAGCCAACATTTCAACCAGGTTTTCTGACCTACAAATTCATGCTTTTTTTGCTGTACCATCTTTGCTTCTTTGGGGGTTTTATAGTCCTTAGAATCTGAACCATATAAACTAACACTTGAGTGTTATTCAGAAGCCTAGACCTTAGAAGTATTGGATTGTCGGAAAAGTCATGACGTATTTTGTCTATGTTTTTCAAAGGTCATTTATTTATATAAAGAACAAAGATCAATCAATGATATATTGCCCGTTTTGTTCGATAACCTTTTGCCATCTTTCAGTGAGCTTCATAATTTCTCATTCATAGAAGGACCTGTCTTTATTTGCAAAAAAACTGAACAAGGTGCTGATTTACAGCCTCATCTGGATTGAACGTTATACCACGCAAGGAGTTTTGAAGAGAGCGAGACAAGTGGAAGTCTGACGGCGCAAGGTCAGGTGAGTATGGTGGGTGTGGCAACACATCCCATCCAAGCTCCAAGAATTTTTGACGGGTGATCAAACTTGTGTGTGGTCTCGCGTTGTCATGATGGAACACAACTCCTTTACATTTAACAAGCTCTGGATGTTTCTGGATGATGGATTCATTCAAACTGTCCAACTGCCGACAGTACACGTTCGAATTGATTGTTTGGTTCCTTGGTAGGAGCTCAACAAACACGACACCTTTAAAATCCCACCACACTGAGTGCATAACCTTCCTCTGATGAATGTCTGCTTTCGATGTTGTTTGAGGCGAATCTTCACGTCAGGACCAAGACCGTCTGCGCACCACATTGTTTGTAAACAATCCACTTCTCATCACCAGTTATCAGTCACTTCAAAAAAGGATTGTTTTCCTCACGTTTAATGAGCATATTGCAGATGTTTATACGCGCTGTCAAATGAACTTCTTTGAGTTCATGTGGAACCCAAATATCCAGCTTGCTTATGTAGCCCAGCTTCCTCAGGTGGTCGTGAATGCTTGAATGATGGATGTTCAATGTTTCTGCAATCTCTCATGTCGTGTAACGTGGGTTTGACTCGATCAATGCCTTTATTTTGTTGTCATCAACCTCGGTGGGCCTCCCTGACCAAGGAGTGTCGTTGAGATCAAAATCACCAGCACGGAATTTCATGAACCACCTTTGGCACTGACATTCTTGTAGAGCATTGTCACCATAAACTTTATGCAACTTTTCACAAGCTTGGCGCGCGTTCTTCCCTTTATGGAAGTAAAACAGTAAAATATGGCAAAAATGTACAGTTTAGTCTTCCATCTTCAACTTGTTGTAAAATCACCAAAACAACGAAATCGCTCAATTTTTTTTAGAATGAAGCTAGAACTGTCAGCTGTCAAATGACATAGCAATAACGTAGATGCAAATGACTCTAGTACTTCCAAAAATGAACTAGTGCCATCTGTCGCAAACATGCATCATGACTTTTCCAACAACCCAATAGAAACAGCTCTCTGCTCCTTATGTAACAGTCAGCCTCCTGTCCCTGAACTGAAGACTTTCTTTGAAGGACAGGCGACTCAACCCATACCATCACCCTCCAATACATTTGCATGTGCACTCACGCGCGCACATAAAATAAACCCATTCAGTGCATTATCTCAGCTAATGCTGGTGACTTGAGTCCTTTTCACACACACACACACACACACACACACACACACACACACACACACACACCTACCTATCTAAAAGCTCCACTCCAATCTTCACATGTTTAGCTACCATGAAGAATTGAGCAGCGGGGAAGAGGCTGGAGTAGTCATTCTCACCTCCACAACTAGCCCACATTCTCTCTAAATTTGATTATTAGTAGTCCCAAATGCTGGGGGTAAATATCAGGCTGCACATCTTGGAATGGGTGCACTGTAAAGATGCACACATGCACACACCTACACATGCATACAGACGTGAGTATGCACACAATGGTGGTTTTTATTTTCTCTTTCCATTCTCTCCTGTCCTTTCCCACAGAGAGAGGTCATTGGTTCCCACCTGAAAAGGCAGCTGATTGACGGAGGGAGGGAAAAAGGTGAAGAGGTATTCCCTTCCCAGAAGCCTGGGCAACTTAAAAAACCCTGATGTTGCCTCCTCATTCCTCTTCACCTCACCCCTAACCACCTGGCTATTGTGCCCCACCCCCACCACCTAACTTTTGTTTTTTAACTGTCTTTCCGGTCTTGAGGAGGCCTAGATCCTCATCCTGGGAGGGACTAGCAACAATTAACAAAGGCACCATAAAGTAAAGACAATTAACAATCCAGAAAAGAGGGGACAGAGATGCTTTGTTCTGGTCTCCATGGCAACGGGAGGAAGGAGGAGGGGAGGAGGAGGAGGAGGAGAAGAGGCCATCCAGAGAGGCTGATACTTTCACTTTCTTTTCACACACACCCTCTTATCCCCCCACCCCTTGGGTTTGAAACTCAAGAGACTAAGGGGATATTGAAGGGAAGAGGGCTGGGACAGACCAAGTCTGCAGGCTAGAGATTTGAGGTGGGTGATGTTCAGGTTCATGCCCTAGCTAAAAACCCACTGGGGAATTAAGGCTAGAGAGAAAGCCTGGGGACCTGATTCAAAGGCATCCTCCCCTTCCTCCTCCTGTTTTGAAGGGCTTATCTTGTGCTAAAACTGTACCCAGAGTCCCTGCTCTGGACAGCTCATGGTCAAAAGAAGCTTGGGTGTCTGTGGTTCCTTCCTCATCATAACACAGTGGGAAGGAGAGTCAGGGGGTAGGATGGCCACCACAATACTTGCAGGGCCTGCTGCAAAATGACATGTAGTGCCCCTTGTTCCAAAATTTTTAGGATTCAAGATGGCGATCGCAGAGCATTAAATCAAGCTCAGGACCCTTCTGAGTACAGGGCCCATTTCAACTGCATAGGTTGAACACTATCAAGCCAGCCCCATCAGAAGGCAACTGGGGACCTGGGCTCTGTTTGCTTGCTCAGTGTGTGTGTGTGTGTGTGTGTGTGTGTGTGTGTGTGTGTGAGAGAGAGAGAGAGAGAGAGAGAGAGAGAGAGAGAGAGAGAGAGAGAGAACACTTACTACTTTGGGGGGAAGCCTTTCCTTCCTAGATTTCCGTTTCCTCAGCTATTAACAAGGAGATTGAACTAGGTGATCTCTGGCTTGCTTCTTCTATGGTTCTGTGCTTTCTTCTCCAGGACGAGAGGAAGAGGATTTCTCAGGCTTCTCTCCACTACACACAATTATGAGCTCCACGTTTGGAGCAAGAGAGAAACCAAGTACAGAAAATTCATTCCCACAAGTGAGGTGTTCTGGTGCCCAGCTCTTCTGGGCTTCCCTTTTTGGAAAAGTCTGAAGACAGTGACATATATGCTAAGCTCCAAAACACTGCTGGAGATCATGCTGTGGTATTGTGAGGTGGGGGTGGGGGTGGGGAATTTGAAGGCACCTTTGATCTCTCAAGCGTTTTTTTTTAGCTAGATCAGAGGGGTTTTGGCCTGAGAAGTCATGCACACCAGCCCAGCCTCATGAGTGGGCCTCTCTCCATTAGCCATAGGAGACTGGCTGCTGGGACATTTCTTGCTCCCAGCAACCTGAACATTATGATAGAAACTGAGTTAGTGACTCCAGAGCCTGATTCTTCTAGGGCTTTACTGCCCTGTAGGTCCAAGTAAAATGAAGACTACTAATCAGAAACTAAAATTAAGGAGAAAAAAAATCAGTTCCATCAGAGGCTCCAAACCAGGCAAGAAGTCAAAGGTCCTGCTCTCTGCCTTCATCTCTGCCTAGAGCAGTGGTTCTCAACCTGTGAGTCGCGACCCCTTTGGGGGTCGAACGACCCTTTCACAGGGGTCGCCTAAGACCATCGGAAAACACACATTTTCAATGGTCTGAGAACCGAGACACCGCTCCTCTATCCGTCTCCATGCTTCATGACAAAATTTCATTTATTTGTAATTAGAAATAAAATTTCACAATATATAATTACATATTGTTTTTGTGATTAATCACTATGCTTTAATTATGTTCAATTTGTAACAATGAAAATACATCCTGCATATCAGATATTTACATTACGATTCATAACAGTAGCAAAATTACAGTTATAGAGTAGCAACGAAAATAATTTTATGGTTGGGGGTCACCACAACATGAGGAACTGTATTAAAGGCATTAGGAAGGTTGAGACCCACTGGCCTAGAAGGTCTCCTCCCAGGGACTCCTTGCAGGGATGCTGTTATGGGCTGAATTGTGTCCATACCAGCCCCCAAAATCATATGTTCTAACCCCCAGGACCTCAGAATGTGACTGCACCTGGACATAAGGTCTTCACAGAGGTAATTAAGTTAAAATAGGGTCATTAGGGTGAGCCCTAATCCAATGTGACTGGTGTACTTATGAGGAGAACATTTGCATACAGACATGCAAATGAGGAAAGACAAAGGGAGAAGATGGCCATCTACAAGTCAAAGAGAAAGACCTGGGATTGATCCTTCCCACACAGCACTCCGAGAAACCAGCCTTGCTGACTGACACCTTGATCATGGTCTTCTAGTCTCCAGAACTGTGAGACAATACATTTTTGCTGTTTAAGTCTTCCGGTCTGTGATACTTGGTTAGAGTAGCCCTAGCAAATTAACATGGACGCTTAGAGGTTGAAAGGTTTGCACAATTTTGAGGCTGCCTGGACTCAAAGAATTCATCTGCAGGAGGGGTAAGCTTTTATACTTGCATTGCATCATTATTTTAATGTGAAACAAAATTAATCCATTACTCTATTCCCCCAGTCTTTTAAATGTTTTATTTCTTTTGGTATTGGTTTAACACATTTTATTGTTTTAATCCTTTTAGTCTTTTATTTTTCTGGTTTTAATGATTTTACTTATCTTAGTCGTTTCTAATCTCTGTTTTGTCTTTCTTCTAGCTATTTTATACTATTTTCTTTTATCTCATCTTATCTTCTAGATTTATTGTTATTGTATTATCTTTTTATTCTCCATCTTTTATTTCTAACATTTGCCTTATTGTGTCTTTATTCCATCTTTTCATTTCTTTTAAGTTTATTTGGTTTATTTTTAGGTCATATTATCATTTGCCTGCTGCCTCTTTTTTTTCTGTTTTTACCATCTTTTTATTTCTTCTCAGTTTATTTTATCTTTTTAGTGACTATTGTGTTATCTTCCACATTTTACTGTTTTTGATTCTCTTAGCTTATTAAAAGTGGAGGCTGGAAATATAGCCCTTAGGGGAGAGCTGCAAAGCTAACCCAGGCCCAAGCTGAGGAGGCTGGAGGCTCTGCGTACTGGAGTTGGCCCCCCAGCACCTCTCCACAGATGCCCCATTCCTCCAAAGCTGGCCCCTCTTATCTAAAATAATTAATCTGTGCAATGTAGAACTTGGGATAACATTCTCTTAGGAAGATACCAGGTTTGCTTATAGTGATAACACAGACCGGCCAAAAGAGGCTGGCTTTCTCACATCCTTTGTCATCAAACGGCCCTATGTGCACTATGTCACCTAAAATCCACCATCACTAGACATTAGGCCAAGGCTACAAAGAAACCATACTATTTGTCAGTGTGGGAGTGATGGGAAGGAAATTTCACTTTGGGAAGAACTCTCAACATACCTCCTCAGGTTTAATTTTAATGAGAAACCAAGTGGTCTTGATCCTTGCAACAAAAGTCCTTCGGAAGAGGCACAAGGAGAGTCTTCTGGAACTCTTAAATCCAGCTGCCTCTCATTGCTTTATTTATTTGATAAGTATGCATTAAGAACCTACTGTGTGCCATGAATTTTGGTAGGCAATGATAATAAAGTGAAGAGCAAAAAGAGCAAGGGTCCTTGCTGTCATAAAGTTCATAGTCTAATGAAAGGATATTTACCTGACTATGACTGATCTGCTTGTTTTTTTAGGCAAAGAGATTATTATGTCAGAGGTTGCTAGTTCTTCCCCCAGTATCTGTTTTTCCCTTCTAGAGTAATACAACTTTTAGCTGAGAAAATGACAACCAATCAAAAAACTGCATTTCCCAGGCTCCCTTGCAGCTAAATATGGCCATGTGCCTAGGTTCTGCCCTATAGAACCTAAGGAGAAGTGATACATACAACTTCCTGGCACTGCCCTAGGGGACGTACAAAAAGTGATATAGGCAACTTCCTGATCATGTCCTTAACTAGAGAGGGCGTATTCTTCCCATTCTGTCTTTCTCTCTTCTGCTGGCTGGAATGTGAGCGTGGCAGCAGGAGTTGTGGCAGCTACCCCAGGCAATGAGATGAAAGAAGGGCATTGAAAAAGGAATCTGGGTCTCTGATACTATGGAATCTCCATAAAAGTCTTTATTGCTTATTCTTGGACAATTACAGGAGAGACTAATAAATTGCTTATTTTGAGGTGAGCTTGGAATCATAACTTTCCAAGAACTTTTAGAGAAGAATTGAATATATCCCTGCTGGGCTACTTCTGTAGGCAAGAAAAAGAGTACTTCCTTGTCACCAGGATGCATGAGAGTGAGTGACTTGCCTTCTTTCATGGCTGGATCTCAGAGTCTATATAAACCTCCTCACTGTGTCCTGGTCTCTTTTTTTTTTTTAAGATTTTTATTGGGGAATTGGGGGATGGGAACAGCGCTGGGGAATTGGGGAAAGGGGAACAGACAAGTTGCTGTCCTTTTGTTCTTCAGTCTAGTTGTGGAGGACGTTGCTTCACTGGCCCAAGTTGGCACCATCATTGCGCTCTTCCCAGGCGAGGCAGATCAGTCGCCGGCTTCTGGACGGCCGCTCACTGCGGCTGCTGGCTTCTCACGCTGGCTGCTGGCTACACCCGGTAGCCCATGGCAGCCCACTGCCACAGGGGCTGCAGCCTACATCGCCAGCAACTCACGGCAGCCCAGCTCCAGGTTGAGCTGTTGTTCAGCATCTTAGCTGTAGAGGGCTGTGTCACTGGCCCTCATATGTGGGATCCGAACCGGGGCCCTCTGGCGTCCCAAGCAAGCTCTTAACCAATGCGCCACTCGGCCGGCCCGTGTCCTGGTCTCTTGAGTCCCAGAAAAGTAAGCTAGGTCTTAGCACTTGTTTCAACTTTAAATATCTTTTTTATAACAACCTCTTTATGCAAGCTAAAGAGCCTATTCTGTTCAAAAAAAAAATCTTTCATCAGCAGAATCTACACCAATGACCACATTGACCCCACCCCTCCATCAACAATGTGATTCCTCTCAAAAGTTTCTACTATTGGCTTAGAACTCCAAGTTGGACCTTAAAATGTTTACTTCCAGGCTCTCTAGGCACATTTTCAGTAATTTCTTCAGCTGTTGGAGCTCCTTTCTATCAACCCTGCCCCTCTGCTGGCAGAGGCTGTTGTGAACCCCTAATGATTCATTCACCACTGAAAACTCTATAGCATGCTAACATTGTGAATTTAGTCTTGCTTCTACTCAATCAGGTGACAGCAACCCCTTATATTAGTATGTTCACGCTGTTATAACAAGATACCAAAGACTGGGAGGGTTAAACAACAGAAATTTATTTCTCACAGTTCTGGAGTCCAGAAGTCCAAGACCAAGGTGCCAGCTCATTGAGTTACTCATGAGAGCTCCCCTCCTGGCTGATAGACAGCCACCTTCTCCCTGTATCCTCACATAGTCCTTATAAGGACACTAATCCCATCATGGGCCTCATTTCATGACCTCATCTAAACCTAACTATCTCTTAAAAGTTCCACTTCCAAATACCATCACATTAGGTGTTAGAGCTTCAACATATGGATTGGGGGCAGGGGGACATAAACATTCAGTCCACAACAACCCTCATCCCCACTGCCCTCTGTCTTGTTCATTGTTGCATTCTCAGTCTCTTAAGACAAATAAATTGAGTCATAATCCTGCATAATTCTAAACTGCCAAAGGATAATGTTGACATCCTTCCAGAACATTCGTTGAAGTTGCCCCCTAATATCTAATGTGTTTCTCCCAGCATTTGGCTGGATTTGGTTCTCAGTAAAACTATTTTTACTTTAAGATGTAACAATATAATTTATAAAGAGGACTAGATTCTACAAACTAATTTTATTTCTAAGAATTAGGCCCTTTTTTTACATTTCTATGTGGGAAATGAGGCAAAGATGAATTGGTTATTTCAATCTCAGTGTCACTAAACTTCCAGATCCTTAAAAGTATGGTCACAGGGTATCTGTGGTAAGTAAATATCCAAGATGGCTCTCAAAGATCTCACCTCTTGGTTTGCACATTTGCCCTGGTGTAATCCCTTCCTGTTGAGTGTAAGATGGACTTAGTGGCTCACTTCTAACAGACAGAATAAGGCGGAAGTGATAATGTGTGATTTTGAGACCAGGTCATAAAAGACAGAGTGGCATTTGGATCATTCACTCTGAGGGGAACCACCTGCCATGTCCAGCAGCCCTGTGGAAAGGCCCAAACTGTGAGGAACTGAGTCCTCTTGCCTGCAGCCATGTGAGTGCTTTAGAAGCAGACCCTCCAGCTCCAGTCACATCTTTAAAGACTGCAGCCCCAGCCACTAGCTTCATGAGAGACCTCCTACAATACCCTAAGCCAGAAACACTCAGCTAAACCACTCATGAATTCTTGACTTTCAGAAACTGTGTGAGATGACAATAAAGTTGCTAAATTTTGGGATAATTTGTTTGCAGAAATTAGTAAGGAGAGAATAGATAAGGATGTCAATATTGATAATGCCACATCTTCTAAATATATTTACCTTCTATGGATGGGATCAGCCACCTGAAAAAAAGAAAATCAGTAAATAGGAATCTGAGAGAGTATTTATTCCCTGGAAAGCATAAGTGAGTCATCTGCATAATCTGTATTCTCCCAAACCTCCTAGCAAGATACTGGACACAAAATTAGCTAATTGATTAATTGAAGGCTGTTTATTGAGACTTGAATTGTTTTCTATTTTCCTTTTTTAAACAAATATTTGGTAGATTCATGAAGCTCTTTCTGGAGTGAAAAAGAGTGAATCCATTTGCCTAGTGAATCCATTTAAAAAGTTTTCTCTGATGTCCTCCCTGACCACTCCCTACCTCCCCGCTCATCTTCACACTAGCCATCAAATTTTGTCATTCTGTCCTCAGTGCATTCATTGAATCCTGAAAGTACCTCTGTTATGGCACTTGGCACTGCATTGTAATTGTCTGATTACTTGCTATTTCCCTTATTATGCTGGGAGATTTTTGAAGGTAGAGACTGTGACTTATTCATCTTTGTTTTTGGAAATGAACACAATCTCTGGCCCACAGTATAAGCTTAACAAATATTTCTTACATGGGGGCAGCCGGTTAGCTCAGTCGGTTAAAGCACAGTGCTCATGGGCAGCAAGGTTGCCGGTTTGATCCCCACATGGGCCACTGAGTTGTGCCCTCCACAACTGGATTAAAACAACTACTTGATTTGGAGCTGATGGGTCCTGGAAAAGCACACTGTTCGCCAATAAAATTTTTAAAAAATATTTCTTACATGAATGAATAAGAATATATTAATAAAGGAAGGAATAAATCAGTAAATAAATGAGTTGGTCTTGGAAGAAAAATAAGTTGCCTGAGAAAAATTACTTCCCCCTAGGATTTCTGTTCACTTATAAAATGAAAGGGGTTGGACAAGATTATGTCTAAGACTCTTTTCCATTCTGACCTTCCATGACTTTTGATTGAAGATGGAAGTGGGAAGCTGTGCCCTTCTCTGACCTTCAAAAAGCAATGCGAGGAAGAAAATAATAAAGATAAGAGTGGAAATCAGTGAAATAGGAAACAGATCAACAATGAAGAAAATCAATGAAAGCAAAAGCTGGTTCCTTGAACAGATCAATAAGATTGATAAACCTCTAGCTAGATTGATCAACAACAAAAGAGGAAAGACACAAATTACCAATATCAGGAATGAAAGGAGGGAACATCACTTCAGATACTACAGACATTAAAAATAAGAAGGTAGTATTATTAATAACTTTATAGAATACATTTGGCAACTTACATAAAAGGGAAAATTATTTAAAACACACATATTAGAAAAACTAGCCCAAGAAGAAATATAAAATTTAAATAGCCCTCTAATAGCCCTCATGAACATAGACTCAAAGACTTAATAAAATTTTTGCAAATAGAACCCAGCAATATACAAAAGGGAGAATATATCAGGACCAATTGTGATAGTCCAGGAATTCAGGGCATACAGACAGTAAAGGAAGAAATAAAATTGTCTTTATTCAGAGCTAAAATAATATATATGTAGAGAACTCTAAGCAATTTACAAAAAAAAACTACTAGAATTTATTAATAAGTCAATTGAGCAAGATTGCAGAATACAAGTCAATATACAAAAATCAGTTTTATTTCTATATACTTGTAACAAACTATTGGAAAATGAAATGAAAAGTTGCCATTTAGAGTTTTTAAAGTTGCCAGTAACATCAGGAAACATGAAATAATTAGAGATAAATTTCATGAAAGACGTATAAGACATTTAACAATACATGAAAAACTACAAAACACTGCTGAAAAAAATTAAAGAAGATCTAAATGAATGAAGATATATGTCATATTCGTGGATGGGAAACTCAATCCTGTTCAAATGTTATATTGATCTATAGATTCAATGTAATCCCAATCATAATCACTATTACAGACTGAATGTTTTTGTCCCTCCGCCCCAAATGCTTATGTTGAAACCCTAATCGCAATATGATTGTACTAGGAGGTGGGGCCTTTGGGAGGTGATTAGGTCACGAGGGCAGAGTCCTCCCAAATGGGATTAGTGCCCTTATAAAAAAAAAAAAGTCCCCAGAGAGATCTCTGGCCCCTTCTACCATGTGAGGGCACAGCAAAAAGATGGTCATTTGTAAACCAGGAAGTGGGCTCTCACCAGACACCGTCTCTGCTGGTCCCTTGATCTTGGATTTCCCAGCCTCCAAAACTGTGAGAAATACATATCTGTCGTTTAAGCTAATGGTCAGTTGATGGTATTCTGTTATAGCGGCCTAAACAGACTAAGACAATCAGCCAGTAATATTTCCTGAAATTGACAAGCTTATTTTAAAATTTATATGGAAATTTAAAGGATCTAGAACATCCTGTTATTTTGAAAAAGAAGAGCAAAGTAGGATTTATATTACTTGACTTCAAGACCTACTATAAAGCTACAGCGATCAAGTCAGTGTGGTAGTGTTGGTGTATGGATGGACATATATTGTAGATCAGTGAACAGAATAGAATGTCCAGAAATAGACCCACACATGTTTTGTCAATTGATTTTTGACAAGGCTGCTACGGTAACTTAAAGAGGAAAGGATATCTTTTCAACAATTGATGCTAGGGCCAGCTGAGTGGCGCATTGGTTAGGAGCTGTCTTGGGACGCTAGCTCTGAGCAGCAGGACCCCGGTTCGGATCCCACATGAAGGTCAGTGACACTGCCCTCTGCAGCTAAGATGGTGAACAACAGCTCGACCTGGAGCTGGGCTGCCATGAGTCCCCGGCGACGGCATAGGTTGCAGCCCCTGCTGCAGTGGGCTGCCATAAGCTACCGTGTGAGGCCGGCAGCGGATATGAGCTGCCAAGAGCCGCTGTGAGCGGCTGTCCAGAGGTCGGCGACGGATCTGCCTTACCCGGGAAGAACGCAATGATAATACCAACACGGGCCAGTGAAGCGATGTCTTCCACAACTAGACTGAACAACAAAAGGACAGCAACTTATCTGTTCCTCTTCCCCCGATTCCCCAGCGCTGTTCCCCTCCCCCAATTACCCAATAAAATCTTAAAAAAAAACAACAATTGATGCTAGAACAACTGTGTAATCTAATGGAAGAAAAAAAAATACCTTGATCCCAACCCCCATAATACATAAAAAGTAAATTAGAAGCTGATCATAGACCTAAACATAATAGATAAAATAACAAAATTCTAAAAGAAACATAGGAGAAAATAAAATCTTTGTGACCTTTAGGGTGAGAAAAGATTTCTAGGACACCAAAGAAGAAACAATAAATTTGACTCCATTGAAATTACAAAGGACACTTTTAGAAAATGAAAAATAAAGGCACATGCCACAGCCTGGGAGAGAGTATTTACAATATATCTCTGACAAAGGACTTGTATTCAGAATATATGAACAACTCTCATTCAATAATAAAACAAACAACTTAATTTTTTTTTTTTTAGTGGATAGAAGACGAACAATCAACTTACCAAATAAAATATATGAATGGCCAACAAGCAAATTCAACACCATTAGTTATCAAGAAAATGCAAATTAAAACTGTAATGAGATTTTACTAACTCCTATTGGAATGGCTAAAAGAAAAAAGATGGACAATACCAAGTGTGAGCAAGGGTACAGAGCAACCGGGACACACTCATGTATTCCTGATGGGCACATAAAATGCTACAACCACTTTGGAGAATAGTTTGGCAGTTTCTTATAAAGTTAACATACGACCCAACAATCCTCCTATTAGATATACACCCAAGAGAAATGAAAAAATATACCCACAAAAACTTTTACACTAACAATGAAGGAAGTTTCATCATAACAGCTCCAAATGGGAAACAATCCAAGTGTCCATTAACAAACATGGTTAAACAAATTGTGGTCAAGTCACGCTTGGAATGCTACTCAGTAATGAAAAGAAACCAACTACTGATATATGCACAACCGGGTGAAGCCAGACACATAAAGGCCTATACTCTATGCCTTTGTTTAGATGAAAAGCTTGAATTTGCAAAACTATTCTATAGTGATGGAAACCAGATCAGTGGTTGCCTGGGCCAGTGGCCCGGGGAGGCTAGCTGCAAAGGGGCAAGAGGGAACCTCCTGGGGGTGATGGAAACGTTCTGTATCTTGATTGTGGTGGTGGTTACATAGGTTTATAGATTTGTCAAAATTCACTGAACTGAACACTTACAATGGTGTCTGTTACTTTAAGTAAAATTGCTGTGTTCTACATTGAAGGAGTGTGGTTTGAAGCTGGCCTCAGTCTCCTTCTTCCCATCCCTCTTCAGCATATTTCCAACATCTTTACCGAGGGCCACAGAGCAGGGGCTTCTTTCTCTGGGAAAGGTCTCTTTCCCACTGCGTCCCCCAACCTGCCATGTTCAGCCAGGACCTTTCTTCAACCAGCTTCCACCATCCAGAATAGGCTTCAAGGAGGAGCTGTCTGTACTTCCCCAGGGAAGGGCTTGGGACCAAAGCTGAGCAGCCTTAACAAATTGTGTTGAACTAAACACCAGCCTCACCAGCTCTTGCTGGGTCTTGGCAAGGGTGAGAGACTGCACACAGAGCCTCTGGCACCTTCGCCTTCAGATCTCAACACCTCTTATCCTGTGGACCACAGGTTCTCTGCCTGCACATGAAGTCCACAGACCTGGCCTAGGCTTCTTGGTCTCTCTCCCTCCCTGAGTCTTATCTTTTCAGATTCTAGCTGACTCTGTCCCACGTCCTCTCCTGCTCCTAAGATATCATTCTATTTAAGAAATCCCAAACAGAGCTGTTTAAAAGAAAGAAATCCAGGTGAGCAGTGACTGTGGCATAGGCCCCACTGAGGACCCATTAGAATCCCTTGAGAAAGAACACCCTGGCCTAGCCAGTGTCCCTCCTGCCAGGCAAGTGACTGTATAGGGCTGGATGACTTTGTTGCTCACGTTATTGATGGACCCTATTTCCTGCCACCATTCAGCCCCTACCTGGGGATATATACACAACCCTTTGGGAATATAGGGCCAGACATAGGGAGAAAGGGGTGCTAGGAGGGCTGAGAGGCTTGGTTAGGGCTTCTTTGCACCCCTATTCCAGGTGTGGAATTCAGATGGGAGTGGGGCCACAGGCCTCCTGGCGAGGGACTGTGGGGGATTTGGACCACGGAATCCTTCGTGGAGCTGTGGCTCTTTTCCCTCAGCCCCTGGTCCTCCTACTTTTGGACGGCAAAGAGGATGCGATTACCCTGGTCATGAGAATGGCTGGACCCGTCTGACTTGGAGACAATGGCTTGGCCAGAGCACGTGGGCGAGCCCAGGAGACTGGCTTGGGTTTGCGGCTTCCTGGGAGGAAGTGAGGCATTGTTTCAGGGGCTGTGTGGGCCCTCTGGAACTCTGCACAATGCAGGGAGCAGTAGGTGCCAGGTCCAGCCCACCGACAATCCGGGAACTTGTTTATTGCTTTAATGACCCCATGGTGGATCCACCTGGAAACAGACCTGCTAATGAGCGGAGACAGGGCTGGCACACCCCCAAGGGAAGCCTGTCGGGCCAGCTCCCCTGGAGGCGCTAAGGGTGTGTGGTCTGAGACTGGGAGAGTTGGGAAGTAGAGACCTGGGTTCTGTCTGGGAAAACCACAAGATCTCATGCTTCTCCATCCCATTCACCACCTGCTGGGGGTTCATGAGGAGGAGCGGGGGGAGGAGCCTGACGCTGAGAACGGGAGGCATAACTGGGCACCTCATTCTGGCCTCTGCTCCATCCCTCTTGGCCGGTCACCTTGACCAATCTTTCTAAGCTTTCTGGTCCTCAGTACCCCCATCTTATGGGAAGAGATACCAAAATCCTTCCTGCTATCTCCCTAGTTCCCCAGGGTGTTGGAAGGATAAGGTAAGATCAGACATAGCAACTGCTTTGAACTCCTTGGAAGAAAAAACCTCTTAAACATCAAGGCTTTGCACTGTTTTCTTCTTTACCCTGTGGCTAGGACACGGGAGGTTGGGGAGATGTACTGTCTGGGACTTGGTTTTCCTAGGCTGTCAGACACCTGCCAGGGACTGAGACAAAATTAAAAACTGCCCCTGCATCAGGACATCTGAGAGTCGAGGGTGGGCAGCATAGGAAGCGTGCTGGAGCCAGCCCATCCCAGCTCCCAAGAGCGTGTTAAATGTTCAGGAATGTTAGGTAGCTTGCAATAGGCCTTTGTAGTTTTCACCCCATAGAAATCAGAAATCTCTACAAATCGGGGCTTTTTTAAACAGCTGGTTTCCCAGCCAGGGTCTGTACAGGCTCACTCAGTGCTGCCCTGACCCCACCCAGGTCTTACCAAGCAGTCCCAGCTCAAGTATGGATGGTGTGTTTACCCTCTGGACACAGTCCTCCAGAGACTGGAGGCCTGAGCAGTTAAGAAAATGGCCCCAGTCCAGGCAGTAGTGGGGCAGGAATGACCAGTGAGATGGAAGTTACTGGACTCTAGTGCTAGAGCTAGAAGAGTTGTCTCTAATGTACCACACTGAGTTCTGAGTCTGGGAGCCAAACCAAAGCTCCCACTGTGTGCTGAGGATTCCTGCTGTTCTGGTGTTTCTTTGCCCTGGTTCAAACACAACAGGGAATGGGGGTGGGGATGGAGGGATGGGCACTGGGATGGGGATGAAGGAATGGGGTTGGGAGGCCACATGAATTGAACACATCAGGCATCTATGAGGACACTCTTATAGGATCATAGCTCAGAGAGCTCATTAATTATTTGAGGAATTGTTTGTTTGCTTGTGTTTTGCGGGGTTGTTTCTAATCTAAGAAGTTTCTCTACAGGCTGAAAAGGGGTGATGCTCATAGATTCTTCTGAAGGCCGCTGATATGGCAGGCAGTGGGGGGAAAATCGTAAAGCTGAAGGAGGAAGCTGCCAAGGACCCGGGCTGGGGCAAAGGGCAGCTAGCTGTGAGCCTGGGAGGCAAGGAATTTGAGTTCTAGCTCTGGTTCTGCCATTTCATCCAGGGCAAATCACTCCCAGCCTGTGGGTCTCCATTTTCTCACCTGTACTCTGTAGTCATCCGTAGGTGATCTCTAGGGTCCCTGCCTGCGTTCACATTTTCCGACACTAAATTCATCTTTGTCGCACTTTGATTTCTCTTGTCAACGCCCCTGCTCTAATGGGGTGGCACATAAACTTGAAAAGTGCTCCCCCTTCCCTCCAGGGAATAGCTACTTGGGGCACAGCACATCTTTCACAGTTAAAAGTACCTGCTCTGGAGTCCAGGAGGTCCTGGGCTTCGATCCCAGCGCTTGCCTCTTACTGCCTATGTGACCTAGGGTAGGTTGACTTCTCTGATCTTATCACCTCATCTGAGAAATAAGAGTAATCAGAGATCCCTCTCCTCAGGGTTATTGGGAGAAGTAGGTGGGATAATCCACATACATTCTCGGCACAGATCTGGCACTCGGTGGGTTTGCAGTCATGGTTGCTGTGGTGGGTCCTTTATTCTGAGGGACGCTGCTCTCTAGAGCAAGATGACATGGGTGGGCCCAGGAAGGGCCTGCCGCTTAACAGAAGTAGGGGACCTTGAACCCCCTGTCAGGGGAAGCCATCTCCAGGTAGTCTTACCAGGGGATTTCAAACCTGAGGAGACCTCCATATTGTCATAAGGAAACTGTAACTGATCTGAGGGGAAGAGGCAGGGCACCCGTCTGGTTTTGACTTGGGCGAGTCACTTTGCTGTTCTTGTTTCCAGTTCCCTGGTCTCTGACATGGAGTTCAGCTCTGCCCTGCCTCATGGCCCCGGACAGATGAGGTCATGCTGATGAGCAAAATGAAATTAGTTAAAATGTTTTAGAGTACTCTATAAAATGTATTATTATCACAAACAATAATATAATTAATCTCCATGGCCCAGGACAGCCCTTAGAGATTTATGTGTGGGTAGGAGAATTTTTTTTATCTTTCCCGTTCTTTTCCAGGGAGGATTTTTCCAGCAGGGGCCTCTGTACCTTGGAGACAAAATGGGGCTGAATGTCCAGTGTAGTTACTTCACAGTCCTGGCTTCCACCCTCCTACTCATCCCTCCACTGGGAAATCTAAATGTATTTTTAGGGAACCTCATTCCTCCCGCCCCAGTTTCCTTTCCAGGGCATGCCTGGGAAAGCTCTCAAAACTCGGAGTGGAGGCTGCTGCAGGGACCCGCAGGAGCAGAGTCCTCCGACTCTAGTCTTTGGTCCCCAGGAGGGCTGATCAGGGTAGGAGGCCCAGCGATTGAGATGGCCAAAAAGACAAAAGGTGTGGCTGTGACAAGGAGAGTCAGAAATGCAGTAAAGCCTGGAGGTGGGGGACACAACTGCCGAAGCCCCCAAGGAGAGCAAAGGAGTCAACAGCCGCTGTCCCAGGTCTACCTCAAGCAAGCTGAGAGCAGGGCTCCAGGCCCAGGCAGGTCAGCTTCGGCTTCAGAAAAAGCTGAGGGTGGGGCTGGCCGAGTGGCGCGATGGTTAAAAACTCGCTTGGGATGCCAGAGGGCCCCGGTTCGGATCCCACATATGAGGGCCAGTGACACTGCCCTCTACAGCTAAGATGCTGAACAACAGCTCAACTTGGAGCTGGGCTGCCATGAGTCGCCGGCGACGGCGTGGGCTGCAGTCCCTGTGGCAGTGGGTTGCCATGGGCTACCGTGTGTGGCCAGCAGCCAGCGTGAGCGGCCAGCAGCCGCAGTGAGCGGCCGTCCAGAAGCCGGCGACTGATCTGCCTCGCCAGAGAAGAGCGCAATGATGGTGCCAACTTGGGCCAGTGAAGCAACGTCCTCCACAACTAGACTGAAGAACAAAACGACAGCAACTTGTCTGTTCCCCTTTCCCCAATTCCCCAGCACTGTTCCCATCCCCCCAATTCCCCAATAAAAATCTTTAAAAAAAAAAAAAGCTGAGGGTGGAGCAGGTGGGTGACAAACGCTCCCTTGGGTGTGAGATAAATCCTTCAGCTGCAACAATAAAGATCAATTATGACCTAATCGCCCAACCCCGATTCCAAAGGCTCAGGGGGTGGCTCTCTTCCTCCAGGTCCCTCCAGGTTTAATTATCTGAACAGTCTTGGTCTTTGGGAGACTCAAAAGAGAAAGAAGATCTGCAAATAATTAAGTCAAGGAATGGCCTTTACCAAAGAAGTGTCTGTGGGCGTGGGGCAGAGGCAGAGGGTATGGGGGGTCCCCCCCTCTTGCATCTCTGTGGGCTTGGCATGGGGTGAGGACAGAGAACCAAAGCACAGAAAGAGAGGCAGCTGAGGCCGACAAGAGCTTCAAGGCCAGGAAGAAAACTGGAGTGAGCCCTGAGAGTCCTGTTCTCTGCCCAGTAAGGCAGCCCACGGGGAAAGCTGCCTTCTGCAGATCCCTCCTACCCAGGCCTTCTCTACAGTATTCAAGACACCTTTTCAAACACTGTAGTTGTTGGCAATCTCTTTGAGAGACTCAAAGAACTCAAAGCAATATTTAACAAGTCAGTGTAATTATTGTACTCACCACTACAGTACACATAGACGCAGAGTCCAAGAAAGTTTCCTACTCACCTAGACTTGTCACCATTGGGGTAAAGCTCTCTCTCTCTGACACCATCCTGGAAAAATTCTGGTGTGCTCAGCAATGCCTCTTGCCTCTTCCTGGCAGCAGGTTGTACCCAGTTTGGTACCATCTCACACAACTTGCCCAGGTCCACATTCTGCATGACACGTATCACTAAAATATATGGATATGCAGTGTGGGCAAAGACCAATTTCACACATGGTCAAAACCTCTGAAGGATGCATGCACAGCACACAGGTTACACACCCTGCTAGGATCTGGGCCGGACACATGAGTTGTCTTTAGAGGAGTTTTGGAGTTCCAACTCATTTAGCCTGGCCCTTTGTTTCTCACAGAGGTAGCTATAAGGCCCCTACCCTAATGGGATTTTCATATCTCCTCCACCATTTTTGTCCCTGAATTCCTGAGTAACCCCTTTAGAATCATAGCCTATTCATACCTGAAGGGACAGTAAAGGTCATCAAGTCCATTTTCCAAATGAGGAAACAGTGTTCTTTCCTTACCCAAAGCTGGCTCTCTGGACTCTCATTTGCTTTCTAAATTATTTTTCCTAGTTAGGTATATCTTTATTGATGATAGTTTTACATGTACCCCTGTATCACATGGTTTGTTAACAGGAGGCTCACCCTGGGATTAAACTGCAGCCCTAAACAGCCCACAATGAAGACAAAGCACAAGATTCCTGTGAGCCCGCGACCCATCCCCCACTCTAGTATTGAGGCTCTACTGTGTTTTAAAATTACCTTGGTATATTTATATATTAGCGTTCTTTTCTATTTTAAAAGTGCTTTCCTATTGTGCTTTGGCTCACTGGGGCAATGCTGTTCTCCTGGTTGTGCCGATAGGCTTTTCAATCAAAAAACAAGAAAAAAAAATCCACATGTTTCCATTTCTTTATATACCTCTGCTTTTTCAGGAAAATAAATATTTGTTGAATTGAATTGGGAAAAATTTTGAGAAAAATGTTTTTGTACCTTGTGTGTTTTGCTGTTATTGTTAAATAAGTGCTTTCGGTGACAGGCCTTTTGTTCTGAGAAAGGGCCTTTTATGTTGGGGAGGGGGGGTGCTGTGCATCCAGGGGGCTGTGTTGGGAGATTCAGAATGTGAGACTCCTCAATCGTGCAAGCCGGCAGTGGCCCCACTTCTTCCTCTCCATCTTCCCCACTTAGTTGCTGCCTCCTAATTAGTCTATTCTCTCCTATCATCCATGCCATCACCCCCAGTGGCCTTCCCACTATGATGTGGTAGGAGAGGAGGGCGGACAATAATGCAGTTTTTTAGTCCCCTGCGGGAGAGCAGAGGTCCCACTACCATTGGAAGCTCCACAGAGCCCGTGGGACCCAGCGGGAAGGACAGGGTTATTAGTAGCATCCGACTGGAGATTAATAGAAAGCTATCCTGGGGTGCAAGTGCCACGGAGGTCATTCCTTTGCCCACTCCCAATGCTATTTCCGGTGCCCACAATTCACTTGGCTCTCTCCAGGGTCTTTTCATACACTGAGTTTCACTTAGGTGGAGACATTCAGGTATATGGAGGTACGGAATGGGTCCCACCACATCCTCAGCCAGCAAGGCCCAGGGGGAAGGGGTAATGTAGTTTGGGTACAGGTCAATCCCAGCCACCTGTGACAGGGCCTTTCCCTCTCTCACGATTCATCGCTCCCTTTACCAAATGCTTATTGAATACTGCCACAGGCCCAGCACTCCGCCAGGTCCCTGGGATGCAGCGATGAAGGCAACAGCCCAGGCCCTCCAGAGTTCAGCATCTGGCATGGCGTGGACAGTTAGACCATAGAGCACACCAATGGATGGTAAATGTTATGGTGGGGAAAGCTCTGATGCTATGGGGGCAGCTGAACTTTCTTAAAAGATGTGTAGGTTTTCATCAATTGAGGGCGAAGGGGGGAAGGCCTTCTAGGAGAAAGCACAATGTGTGAAACGGAGTGACTGAAAAGAAACTTCCGGGAGTTCGGTAAGAGAGCTGGCTCTAGGGAAGTGATGGCAGGAAACGAGAGCTGGTTGGACTCGTTTATTTATGCCAAGAGCTGCTCTGGGTGCTGAACAAGAGACAAGCTCCCTGCTCTCCTGGAGTTTCTATTCTAGCAGGGGAGGCTGATAGTAAAACCAACCAAACATATCAGAGTGATAAACGCTAAGCAGAGAATTACTGCAGGAAAGCCTGGAAGTGTGACACGGGCACCACTTCGGGTTGGGACGCGAGAGTAACCCTTCTGGAGAGAGCTGAGTGGTGACAGAGTTGGCCATATCAACACCAGGCGGGCTGGCAGAAGAAAGAGCTACAAAAGAGGCCTCCGTCAACATAACTGTTTAAGGACATTTGAACCATGGGATTGCTTTCGGGGATCTCCTCACTCAGACCTGTCTAGCCCCTTGAAATAATTATTGCTGCATAACAAATTAGCCCCAAATTTAGTAACATACACTACGATGAACATATCATCTCACATAGTTTCTGAGGATCCAGATTCTGGAAGCAGCTTAGCAGGGTGTTTCTGGCTTAGAGTCTGTCTTCCTTGCCACGTGGGCCACTCACAACATGGCAGGTTGCTTCCCCTAGAGCAGCGGTTCTCAACCTTTCACAGGGGTCGCCTAAGACCATCGGAAAACACATATTTTCGATGGTCTTAGGAACCGAGACACCGCTCCTCTATCCGTCTCCAGGCCCACATGCAGATACGCCCACATACCTGGCGACCCCTGTGAAAGGGTCGTTCGACCCCCAAAGGGGTCGCAACCCGCAGGTTGAGAACAGCTGCCCTAGAGTGAGTAATCCAAGAGAGTGACAGAGATAGCATACTAAAAACAATGGTCAGAGTCTTTGACAAACCATCTCAGAAGTGGCATACCATCACTTTTGCTGTATGCTATCGGTGCAGTGTGCGAGGAACTACACAAAGGTGTGACTATCAGGAAACAGGGGTCACTGGGGGCCATCTTGAAGGCTGGCTACCTCTGCCCTCTGAACCCTCTGTCCTCTAATGTTCACATTCCTCCCACACACAAAATACATTCACCTCGTCACAAAGACCCAAAAGTCTTGCCCCATTATAGCGCCCCATTATAGCATCCGCTACATCTCATCATCTAAATTAAATCCAGGTGCAGAAAAGTCTCCTCAGGTATAGCTCCTTAAGCACAGCTCCCATGAAAGGTTCCTCTTGACCAGTTATTTAAACAAAGAGATGAGTTATCTGGTGCGTGCTACATACCTGATATACAACGTGGAAGAGGCATAAGATAGCTGCTACATACCTTTCTATTCAAAAGAGAGAAAACGGTCCATAGCAATTCTGAAATCCAGCCAGGCAGATGGAGTAGTTCTCCATGGTTCTTGGTTTTCTCCTCTGAGCTCTTGGTTTTGACCTCTGTGTCATCCTTCCTTTTTTTCATGAAAGCTAGCATGTGTTCGCAGCTGAGTAACTTTTCTTAGCTTGCTTCCTGCCAGTAGAATTGTGGGAGTCCAAAGGCCTTGTTTCATTTTGTATTGTCTCTATAGTAGTATATAAAAATATTTAGGAATAAAAAGACAGCTCAGGGGCCAAATTAAAAAAAAAATGTTTAGTGGGTGCCAGGAAGATATGAACAGGTAGGAGTGGATTTGGGGACCAGATGCATATTTTGGACATATTAAGTTTATAGTGCCAAGGTGCAAGTGTGCAAGATATAACTGAGTGTCTGAGGCTGGAGCTCAGGAGGGACGCTGGGGCAAGAGGCCTTGGGTTTCAGGAGCTATGGAAGGCATAAAAATGAATGAAGAACGAGAGTGAGAAGAGGTGGAGTATGGAGGATGCATAGAGGGCAGGCCACAAAGAAGCAGAGGCACCTTTGAAGGAGAGAGAGGAGGAACGATTAGTGGGGATTAACTAGGGCATTCATATCCCCGAACAAAGGTGGCAGCAGGATGACATAGTGAAGACACTAGTCTCATTCTGCTTATTCCCTGGAATCTGCTCTTTATATTTCAGGTTGCCTGAATCCCCAGAGTTTGTCTGGAAAGCCTCATGAGACGGGGTCTCATTGCTCCTAGAAACCCAGGGAGGAGGGGTGGGGGAACAGTAGACAAACGTGCCTCCGCAACAGTTGTGCTATTGTCTTGGGAGCGAGGCCCAAGGCTGGCTCATGTCTGAGGAGCACACTTTGGGATCCTCAGGGAACAGAGGGGCAGAGGAAGCATCAGGGCGAAGCTGTCTTTTTTAGTTCTTTGGCACTCAGCCCAGGGGCTTAGATTTATCCTGCATTGAGCAAACGATACAGAGCCCTTCATCTGGCGGCCTGATGAGGACAACGTGGGGCACCTGAGCAGAACTAGGAGGTCCAAGTCATGCTGGGGAGAGAGAGAGAGCTCCTTTCCAATAATTACTTTCCTAGATGGAGGCCTTGGTGACTCATGTCCCCTGTTCAGCTGTGGAGGCTGACAGCTCCTTTAAGCCTCCTTCCTTATGAAAACATCCATAAGCAAGTCTATCACTTAGGAATACTTTTCAATGACAAGAAACAAAAAAGCCGACTAACAAAGGCTTAAATAAATTGGGGTTTGTTTTCCTTAACAAGAAGTCTGGAGGTTGTCAATGGCTGGCATTGGTTTAGGGCATTATAATATTAGAGATAACAGCTTGTATTTTTCTTAGCCTTTCTCTCAGAGTCACATCATGGATGCCATAGCTCCAGGTATCATATCCTCATTCAAGGTGGGTAATGGGGGAGAGATGGCAGCAGACACATCTGTCCCGTTTATTAAAAGGGTAGTGTTTCTCAAAACCCAAACAGGTGTTTGCTATGTCCAATTGTCCAGGATATTGTTATAAGTCACCTATAGCTATGGAAGACAAAAAAGTTGCCTTTAGTTTTCCCAGTCTCTAGAGTGGAGAGTGGTAAAAGAAAGGAGATTTGGAATGGGTGTAGGGTAAACCAGTCTATAACTACAAACTTGTTGATTCAAATAGCCTTTCCTTGAAGGAGATGTTTTGTTCCATTTGAGGGCAACTGCGGTATAAGGGACCTTTCATCCCCGTCAGGGACCCCTCACCCACCACAACCAGGCTGACCCCCGGTGATCTATCCAGGCGCTCAGCACCACGGGCTACAGCCCCTGACCTCTCCCTCCCTGGGGCTCCTGTCTTGTAGAGCCATACCACTAAAGGAGGAGGAGAAGGTGACACCTGTCTTACCTTCCAAGTAATAAAACTTAGGGCTATTTTTTGAGGCCAAAGGTAGCTGTTCAGTTTACTCAGGAAGGGGTCAAACCAGCTGTCTGAGATGGTGACTAGTTCTCACTTTTCAACCAGCCGCTAGGCCTTGGCAAGACCTGGTACCGAGGTTCGGGGGACGCGAGGGCCTCCTTTTAGGCAGCCTTGCACCTTTCCCTCTCCCCTCACCTGGCTCTTCTTCACATGTTCCCACCTGACAGCCACGCTGTTGACCTCTACTCTGGGCCACCCTCCCACTCATCTCTCTCATATGCTAATGGAGCGTCTCTGAAACTATTGGGTTGTCAGAAAAGTCAGGACGCATTTTTGCAACGAAAAACATGGAAAAATACCTCATGACTTTTCCGACAACCCAATATGTTGAAACCTACCTCCTCCCTGCTCACCTTCATCCTGCCCACCACACTGCAGCAGGCTGGCAGGGAGACCCACCTCCCTAACCGCAATCCCATGCCAGGCACACAAACCGGCGTGATGCTATCAGATGCGGTGGGAGGATGGGAAGGGGGGGCTTGGCCACTCCCTCTGGGAGAGGATCAGAATTTGGCGAAAATCCAGATGAACTTTCAGGCATGACGCATGCTTGAGGCTCAGTGTGTGTCTGCCCACGTGAACACAAAGTCAGGCACCAGCCCAGTCTCTGTCACACCGGGGGTCTCCTAAGTTAGTGGGTAAATTGCTGCTTCTGCTGGGCTGAAGGAAGCCCCTTGGCTTGTGCTTCAGGAGCTGGACCTTCCTGGTGACAAGGCCCAGCCTGCCTGGGGACGGAGCGAGAGCAGAAGCCTAGCCCTGTAAGGACACTGCGTCTCCTGGAGAATTAGTGGATTGACCCCCTTTCCTGCGTTCAGATAGCCTGGGACCAGGTGAGGGGTGCGGTACAGGGATGAGCTAATCCAGAAAAGATTTTGAAAGGTCTGGCTTAGACCCTCTACTGTACTAGTTAGGTTGTGGGGAAAAGGGGAAAGGGACCCTCTTATAAGCTGTTGGTAGGGATAAAAATTAACTTAGCATTTTTGGAGGACAATTTGGCTTTACCTACCAAATTTTAAATGGGCATGTGTATATTTCTGCTGCAGATTAGTTCCACACATATATTATGTTACCAAGGTTACTCTGAGTTTGGAGCAGGACTTGGGGGATTTGAGGGACATACATGTTTTACTTCATATGCTTTCGTATTTGCATTTCTTGATGATGAGTATGTGTTACCATTCTAATTATGAAAAAAGTAAATGTGACCATCATCTCCCTAGTTCAAATGTGTTATCAATATACGTAAATGTATTATCATCCTGGGGGAGAATTGTGGCCTGGGGACTCCTGAATTCAACAGGTTGAAGCTTTTAAGAGTTGGGAAGGGTCACTGGGGACAAGACTCACGTGGAAAGGGGCTTTGGGGGTTCAATCCAAGAGGACAGAGCATCCAGCCTTCTTTGCTTGAGTGGCCTCACAGCTCTCCCCTGAGGCCTGGGTCCCCAGCACCCAGTTTCTTAAGGTGAAGAAATAGAAAATAGGAAATAAAAATAATATAGTAGTCCATAAAAAAATGATAAAGTAAATTAAAAGAAATAAAAAGATTATTTAAATGATATAAAAAATAGTATGCAACTAAATGATGAAATGAACTAAAAATAACCCCCCTCCATCCTCCAGGAGTCAGCCCTGAGGTTACCCAGCACAACCACTGATCCCCATGAAGCCCCTCTTGTCCTGACTGCACTGACCTGGGAGGACGGGCTGGGGAGGCAGGTCTCCCTTCTACTACTCTGTCCTAAGTGAGGACACAGGCAGCTCCCTGGCCGCTCACAGCTGAGCTGGAATCTGGTGGGACTATGCAGACAAAAGCTGGGTAAAGACTTGGGACCCTCAGAGAGGCATGGGGATGTGAGAAGTGAGTTAGGACCAGGTGTGCTCTCCGAGTTGCCGAGCCCCGTTCTCAGCCTGCTTATCTGCTCCCCAGGCCTGCCTTCTCCTTCCACAAAGAGCAGATTTGGGGGGTTGGGAGGGGATATCCAGACTTTCTTTTCAGGAATCCTCAGAGCCCCAAAGCACTGTTATGTCCACGTCTCCAAGGTGTCCCTCCCTCTTGGGGTCTGCCCCATCCTAGGGCAATTGACATAATGTGCAGCCCCTTGGGACAAAAGGGATAGTCTAGGATTTGGCCCAACTCTGAGCAGAGAGTTTAACCAGCTTCTATCGCTCAATATACTTCTCAAAGTCGGGGTTCTTCAGTCTGCCGTTACCCCATGAAGAGATGTCAACATTCCCCCTAGGTGTGTCTAAGGTTCCCTGTCTGTCTGCTAAAGGGCATCTCTGCCAGGTGGGAGAGAATTAGTGCCTGGCCCTTTTTCCGGCAACTTCCTCTCTGTGCCCCATGAAGCAATAGCTAGAACAAGATCACATCCTCACTTGTCTCTGTGACTTAAAGGAACAACGTCTCCTACATCCCTACGGAAAAGAAACATCTGTCAGGAAGGGAAAGACTAAACACATTGCTGCAACCTCACCGTGGCGTATTTTTGAGCCTGTGAAAGGATGCTGAGAACTTATATGCGGGGGCAAGGAAGGTTTTATGCATCCAGGTCTCCCAGGACAAAGAAATATTTGCCCACAAATAAATCCCCACCACTTAGAACAGCTTCCTGCTTTGAGACTCCGTGTTTCCAAGGCTTCAAAAGTCCCAGAACCAACTCTTGGTTAAGGCTTGAGCTTAAATTTTGAGGGCTCCCCACCCCTGAGAAATCTCCTCAGGGAAAGAAACTTTGCCAAGTACAAAG
Organism: Hipposideros armiger; assembly: GCF_001890085.2. Classification (NCBI taxonomy): domain Eukaryota; kingdom Metazoa; phylum Chordata; class Mammalia; order Chiroptera; family Hipposideridae; genus Hipposideros; species Hipposideros armiger. Next base: position 1,486,788 of record NW_017731484.1, on the reverse strand, counting down.
CAATCTGGACCCAAAGGAAGGGCAGGGGGTAAATTATCTCTGCTTGCTCCTCCAAACCCCAAAGGCTTCTCCCAGTCACTAAAAAATAGCACAATAACAATAAAAATGAGAAGATAAGATGAGATAAGAGAATGTAATATAAAATTATAAAGGACAAAATAGAGATAAAGAATGATCAAGATAAGTAAAAGAACTAGAGGACTAACAGATTAAAAAGTTACTAGAGAGAAATGGGTTTTAAAATTATGCAAAAAAATATAATCAACAACTTACAAGATTAGGAGCTGAGGTTATAAAAACAAATAAGTTTACAAGGTTCAAATAGACTAAGGCGGTCAGGGAGCTCAGCAGCCAGCAGTATTGGGTCTTCCCCATCTCTCAGAGAGTCAGGGTTTGAGCCCCAGTTTAGCCAATTCCAACTTCCCTCCCAGGCCACATCTCACTGCTTAAACATGGTGGGAACTTTGTTTCTGATTTTGGCTGATAACCATAAGGTGGTATCCAATTCATCTTTCTGCTAGGATTTCCAAAAGCAAATTTGATTGGGACTAGTAAAGTACAGGTCCACAATGCCTAGTTCTCAATTCTGAAATCCAGAAGCCCTGAAAACCAAAAATGTTATCATCCCTTATTTGGAGGCATAACCCCATCTGGTCTGCATTCATTTGGTGGCAAAACCTGATCTGAACTGGGGTACAGCTATTTATAGGATAATCACTTGTGCATTTCCTTGCAGAAATGTTGAGATGTTTGATCACAGGGCTGTAGTACAGACCCTGCATAGGGAGCTGCATGCACCTTAGTCATCTTTCTAAAATTCTGAAACACCTCTGGCCCCAAGGTTTCAGATAAGAGATTGTGGACCTGAATTAAAATCCTCCGCCAGATAGAAGAATAGATATAAAAACTGTGACATATTTACACAGTGGAATATTACACAGCAACGACAATGACATCTCCACCACATGCAGCATTATGTCGAGAGAAGGAAGCCAGACACAAAAGCACACCGTTGGAAGGCTCAAGACAACCTTCCTTTGGTTTGCTCATCTTTTAAAATCTATATATAAAGTTCTAACACAAGAAACCTAATCAGGAAGAATTTCTTTCATCAAATATAGGCCACCTCGGGGAACACACTGCTGGCCCCTGTGCTTACAGCCCCGTCGCCAGTGCAGAGCCATGCTCCCTCCCTTTCCTTCTTCCTCGCTCCACCTTTGTCTCCAGTTCCCCTTTGCTTTCTT
>NW_017731484.1:1480823-1482942 GCF_001890085.2 Hipposideros armiger | reverse complement strand
ATATATATATATATATATATATATATATATATATATATATATATATATATGTTCACAAATTCTTTGATATTGTAGCAGATCAGAATATGTCACCCCCAAATATGCCACTTTGGCATAAGGATTAATTTGAACTGAAGACCACTGAGAATACCAGAAAAAGCTCTCTGCCCTCCCCGACTATTTGCCTAAAAGCTCCTAATCACCAGAGATAGCATTGAGAGGAATCTACATAACAAACTTTACTGAGATAACTCTTATCTTCCATTAGTTTTTCCCCATATATGAATTTGTCATTCTTGGAAGCCTAAACCCTTGTTCTTTGTCTTGTCTATTGGTTTTTGTTAAGATGCCTCAAGTCTAAGTTCTAACCACCCCTTCGAGTTACTCATCACTGCTTTTTCCACATGTATAAGCTCTGCGTGTGTTAATAAACTGTTTTTCTCTTGCTAATCTGCCTTTTGTCAATCTAATTTGCAACATCCCAGCCAATGAACCTAACAGGGCAAACAGGATTGATCCTCCCCTTTAAAAGACAGAGTCTAATTCTCCTCTCCTTGAGTGTAAGCCAGACATATTGACTCACTTCTAAGAAATAGAATAAAGTGGAAGTGACAATAAGCGAATTTGGAGACTCAGTCATAAAAAGGCTGCAAGGGGGCGGCCGAGGGATTCAGTTGGTTAAGAGTTGGCTTGGGAGCGAGGGCTCTGAGCAGCAGGGCCTCCAGTTCGGTTTCCACATGAGGGCCAGTGACGCTGCGCCCTCTACAGCTAAGATTGTGAACAACAGCTCGACCTGGAGCTGGGCTGCCATGAGTCGCCAGCGACGGCATAGGCTGCAGTGAGGCTGCAGTGGGCTGCATGAGCTACCGTGAGTGGCCAGAAGCCAGCGTGAGCAGCCAGCGGCTGGCAGCCAGTAAGAACTGCCGTGAGCTGCTGTGAGCATCTGTGAGCGCTGTCCAATGGCAGGCGACCGACTGCCTCAGCCAGGAAGAGTGCAATGATCATAATACCAACGTGGGCCAGTGAAGCGGCATCCTCCACGACTAGACTGAAGAACAAAAGGNGTGGCCTGTGCTCTTCCTGTCCTTGTGTCTCCACTGTCTGATCCTTGGGCTGGCTTCAGGCTTTTGTTTAGGCCGCAGGGCTTTCTCACTGCTTCTGCCTCTCTCTCAGCCACCCTCCCTTCCTTCCCCCTCTTCTCTGTGTCCTTTGTGGGACATGCACTTTTATCTCCCTTTGATTTGCTCTTGCCTCTTTGTAGAGGGAGAATGAAAGACTCACTAATTGTAGCAGGAGGGCAGCGACTCCCAGTTCCCCTTCCCAGCATCTTCCCCATTAGCCTGAGCGGGAAAGGAAATGAGTGCGGTTCAGACTCCCACCTGCCCCTCTGTCGGTTCCAGATCTCTCTTCCCCAAGGGCAGTCCTGGCGCCCTCACCACTCATCCATTTATATATTCACTGCTCACAGGTGTGTGCCAGCCATCATGCCAGGTGTTGGCTACAAAGCTGTGAACAAGAGAGATGTGCCATCTATGAGCTCACAAGTCATAGCAATAAAGTGGCCTGGGGGCTATGAGAGGGAAACTACAATAAGGTCTCTAGTAGAGGAACTGCACTCAGAACGGGAGTGGGGCCATCACTGAGGAAGTGATGTCTAAGCTGGGTGGTTAGTCAGGTGAGAGAGGGGACGGAAGCATGTTCTAAACAGAGAACATTCAGTCTAACAGAGGAAAGGGCAGTACGAGAAATTCATTATATAAATTTACAGAGGATAAACTGATAGGTGCCCAATGATGGAGTCTTGTAAGGAGCTTAGAATTTATCCTATGGTTGCAGGGAAGTCACGGAAGTGTTTGTGGATGTGACAGATCATATTTGTATTTTGGGTGGTGGGGAGAATAGATTGGAATAGAGCAAGACCGGAGGAAGGGTTAGAAGGTGTATTCGTTTCTTATTGCAGGTGTAACAAATTACCACAAATTTGGTGAGGTCAGAAATCCAAAGTCAGACTGACTGGACGAAAGCCAAGATGTTGGTAGGGCTGGTTCCTTCTGGAGGTTTAAGTGGAAAATTCATTTCCTTGTCTTTTCCAGTTTCCAGAGGCCATCTGCATTCTTTG
>NW_017731484.1:1455767-1478333 GCF_001890085.2 Hipposideros armiger | reverse complement strand
GACCGACTGCCTCAGCCAGGAAGAGTGCAATGATCATAATACCAACGTGGGCCAGTGAAGCGGCATCCTCCACGACTAGACTGAAGAACAAAAGGACAGCAACTTGTCTATTCTCCTTCCCTGATTCCCCAATAAAATCTAAAAAAAAAAAAAAAATTTAATTAAAAAAAAATAAGGCTGCAAATCCCTCGTTTTTCTTTCCAGGGAAAGTTATGCCATATTGTATAGGACTCACAAATAGCCTATGGAGACATCCACATGATGAAGGGCTGAGGCTTCCTGCCGAGAACCAGAGGGGAACTCAGGCCTCCTGCCCAAAGCCACAGGAATGAGCCATGTTGGTAGGTTCTCAGCTGAGTCAAAGCTTCAGATGATTGCAGCCTTGGTGAACTTCCCAACTGCAACTGTATGAGAGACTTTGAACAAAACCACCCAGCTAAGATGCTCTGGAATTCCTGCCCTACAAAAACTGCAATAAATAGCAAATATTTGTTGTTTTAGGTGACTAAAATTTTGGAGTAATTTGTTACACAATACAGATAACCAATAAAATAAGGAAGTAAGTGTTTCAAGGGAAGCGTCCATGAAGCGAAGAAGTCAAGCAGAATTTAGCAGGTTGGTGCCATAGTTACCTCCTGGTGGGCACTGTGATCCTGCTGGATTGTTCTGGAGTTGAGGAAGTCTAACTAAGCTTTTGTAGGCATCCCTTGGCCTGGAGGAGTCCAATCGTGGGAAAATAGCAGTCATTTGTTTGTTCACTTACGTAATGCTGGAGGGGAAGAAAAGAAAGGAGGCTCTGGGGCTGTTCTAGCATCAGTCCTCTCACAATGGTTTTGGCCCTTCAAAATATGAATTTGGAAAAGTCTTATTGTTTTAGAAAGCACCAACTCACAATTCCTCCCTGTGCCTTTGGCCAGGAGGGCTGATGGAGTAAAAATCAAATAAATGAATGTTCTCTGTGACCTCTCTGAATTCCTCTGGATGAAGTCAAAACATTTGTTGATGGCTTTATTATTTTCAGTAAACGATCCAAGGAGACTTAAACTTTTAGTCAGCCATCACCAGAGTGAGCAGTTCTTAAGGGGAAAAATGTCCCAGGAATTTGGCTTTAGTTTCCACTTCTCACTTGTCTCTCAAAAGCATCCCAGAACTCTATGCCAAAGAGACTAATCCATTCTCACTTGCACACTTTTTGACATAGGTCAGCCAGTTTGGTGAGAGAATTAAGCCCTAATGCTCTAGGCATCCACTGTGTGCAACGAATTAATTTTTCTCCTTTGCATTTCAATGGTAGTAGTTATGTTCCACCCTTGGGAGAATTGAGAAAACAGTCAATCAAATAATTTTCTGTTTTGTGGTTCAGAGGAGGAACCCTGGTTGAGAAAGACACTCACATAGGTATGTTAGGTTGTGTGGTTGCTTTAGCTTGAAGAATTCTGGTTGACTTAGCATGAGATTGCTAAGCTTTTGAATTTGTGTTGCTCTATATTTAGACACTTACTATGATTCCTTCTTAATTTCTTACATTTTTTTTTACTTTCATTATTTTAGCTTTTAAAAGTTATTGATCCTTTTAATCATTCACTTTTTATTGTGTACTGACTTGGCACAGTTTAATGTGCTGCCTTTGCATACTATTTTATAACTCTTTTATTCACTTAAACAGTTTGTTCTGAATCATATTTTTTGTTTCTTCTTATCACTTTTAACTTTATGGTTTGCCTCTCTTTATCTTGTCTTTTAATATTATAGGTTTAATTTTCCATTTATTTTAATCTTTCTTATTTCTTTATGAATTGTCTTTTTAAAAATAACTTCCTTTCTGCCTTTTTAAAAGTAACTTCCTTATTAAATGGGGTCGTAAGCACCATTCTAAAGTGAGCTGTGGTGTTCATGGCCCATGTCATAAACAAAGGAGACTGGAGGGTTTTCCCCTCTAGTTCACCCTTCCAGCTTCCTTTAAAGGGCACCACATTCCCTTCCATTCAAAAAATTTAACCTGATTAATATAAGAGACCAACTGGCCAAAAGTTCCCCAAGATCAAGTACAGTGGACAGAATTTTAAGCTGATCCCTCAGATTCCCACCTCCCGGAGCCCACATTCTGTGTATCCCCCTCCCCTTGAGTGTGGTGGGACCTGTTACAGGATTATGTTATCTGACAAAGTTGGAGGTATTCTGCAGATATAATTAAGGTTCCAGATCAGTTGACTTTAATCAGAAGGGAGACTGGGCTGGCCGAGTGGCACATTGGTTACGAGTTGGCTTGGGACACCACCTCTGAGCAGCAGGGCTCCGGTTCAGATCCCACATGAGGGCAGTGACGCTGTGCTTTCTACAGCTAAGATGGTGAACAACAGTTTGACCTGGAGCTGGGCTGCTGTGAGTCGTTGGTGATGACGTAGGCTGCAGTGAAGCTGCAGTGGGCTGCCGTAAGCTACCGTGATTGGCCGGCAGCCAGTGTGAGCTGCCAAGAGCCACCGTGAGCAGCCATCCAATGGCCAGTGACCGACTGCCTCAGCCGGGAAGAGCGCAATGATCATAATACCAACATGGGCCAGTAAAGTGGCGTCTTCCACAACTAGACTGAAGAACAAAAGGATAGCAACTTGTCTGTTCCCCTCCCCCAATTCCCCAATAAAATCTTTAAAAAAGAAAGTTTCTCTCTAAGGAGGTATAGCCTACAATCTCCATCCTCTGTAAGCGCTTTGGACACGGGGCAATACACATCACCACGTACCAAGAAGGGGTGCTAAGTAAAAAGTTCCATTTGGGGAAGGATACTTGACATAAAAATGGTTAGAGTTAACAAAAACATGTGGTCTTGAGCCTTCCATCAAGAATCCTTGGAAGGAAAGTAAGGTAGAAGAACCCAAACTTGGTGTCACAATTACATTTTTCCAAAATGGGCAAAATAATATTGCTCATCCCATGTAATCTTCTTATAAAGCGACTTTGACACTCCTTCCACTGAGAAGTGATTTCTACGTCCTCTTCCTTTGACACTGGGCAGACTTGTGACACAAGTAACACTGTGACTTTGAGGCTAAGTCACCAGCACATTCATCCTTGAAGTTTCCAGCCACCATATCAGCAGTCTGGTTACCCTGAGGACCCCGTTCCAGGAGCAAACTGAAATCAGCTCAAGCAGGGGAACACATGGAGAGGTCCTGTGACTACATGAAGAGAGAAAGAGGTCTTGCCAGCCCCAAACTGTTCAGATTCCCCACTGTTCCAGTACTAGCCAGTTGACTGCAGTTGTATAAGAGATCCCAAGCCACAACTGCCCAGCCTACCTCTACTCAAATTCCAGACGCACAGAAATAGTGAGAGATACTAAACAATTGCCACTATTTTAAATCATTAGATTTTAGGGCAATCTGGTAAGCAGCAACAGATAAAGAACATTTGAGTTTGAAATCTTGCCCCCTACATGGTTCTCAGCCTTGATTCACCTCCATCTATCTACTCTTACTACTCAAGACTTTGCCTTCATAATCCTCCTGAGCAAGATTATGAAAAGTCCCCTGGTGTGTAAATTGTCTCAATCCCCTTCTTTTGTTTTGAGATTTGGAGAGTTTGGCTAAAGCTGGGGTTATCCTTGATGCCTCTTCTAGTCTTGAGCCACCTGTGTTTTGCTGGGTTAATTGAGATACAGAAGATCACATGTAAAAATCATGCTAGATACAGCGGACAAAAAGTATGAAACGTGACACTGACCTCAAGAAATTTACAATCTAGTGTTTTTTAAAAAGCCAAACAATGATGAATGCTATGTTCTGAAAACTTCAATGAGTCCAATGTTGGCACTAGGTAGAATGATTATTGCATTTATTACCCAAATCAAAATAGTTTTAAAAGTGGAAGAGGGCACTATTACTAATCACCTTGGAAAATCAAGTGTAAACTAGCATTATCCTGGGCAAACCAGCCCAAGTGGTCTTCATAGTTATAGAAAACATATATAAGGAGAGCCAGCTATAACACCTCTTATTCATTATCATACTCACTTAGCCAAACTACAACTTTGAACCCAGCTCTCCTACTGCTCTGCTCCCACTCCCACAAAGCTGAACATGGCTGAGAATAACACACAGCTATGCTGGCTGGTCTGCTTTAAATTCATGACCATTTATGTCACGTAACCCTTAATGCTGCATAGCAATCGTGCCATATTTCCCACTCTCCTGGACACTTCCACATCTCCTCTTTCTTCCAAACTCTACTTCCTTCTTCATCCTCACTCTGAGTTGAAATCCTTACCCCATTACCCACCTTCCTGCTCCTGTTGTGCTCATGTGCCCTGCCTCCTCTCCTGCTATTGTGGAGACACTGCCCATGCTCCTTGATGAGGGCAACCCTTCAACTTATAGACTAGTCTTACCCACTCTAGATTTTGCCCCAGCAACTCTTCCCTCTGTCTCCCCTATTTCACTAATGCTTTCCTCTCATCTTTTCCTCAGCATACAAACACACTGTTATATCTCCTACCTTTAAAAACAAGCAAACAAACAAAAAACCCTCTCTTCATTCCATTTTCTCTTTCAGTGTGAGCCCTAATTCCTTCATAAACAAATTATTTGAAAGAATATTCAGTCCTCAATTTCCCTCCTTTCACGCTATCTTCAGCCCACTTAAATGAGGGTTTTGCCTCCAATTGCTCAACCAAAACTGATCTGGTCATGATAGCTAATGAACTCCACATGCTACATCCAATGGACATTTCCCATCCTCTCAGCAGCATTTGACAATGAGGGTCTCTAAGTCTTCCTTGAAAGACATCTTCACTGGACTTACAGGACAATGCACTCATTTGGCTTGATTCCTACCTCTCTGGCCACTCTTTCACAGTCCTCTTTGTTGGTCCCCTCTCCCAAAGCCCAAATGCGGAAGTGCCCTGGGGCTCAGTCCTTGGGCCACACAGCTTTCCATCTGCACTCACTCTGTAGGAGAGTTTATCCAAACTCAGAGCTTTTAATTCCATCTGTAGCTGATGATTCCACAATTTGTATCTCTAACCTGAACCTCTATCCAGAACTCCAGCCTTGATTATCCAATTGTTTGCTCAGCATCTCCATCTGGATGTCTAATAGACATTTCAAATTTAACATGTCCAAAATTGAATGCCTGCAATTTTCCTTCTTCAGTCTTTTTTTTTTTTTTTTAAGATTTTATTGGGAAATTCAAGAAGGGAACAGTGTTTGGGAATCAGGGAAGGGGAACAGACAAGTTGCTATCCTTTTGTTCTTCAGCCTAGTTGTGGAGGACTTTTCTTCGCTGGCCCATGTTGGTATTGTGATCATTGCGCTCTTCCCGGCTGAGGCAGATGGGTCGCCGGCCATTGGACGGCCGCTCACGGTGGTTCACAGCAGCTCTCGCCAGCTGCCGGCCGCCGGCAACTCACAGTAGCTTACGGCAGCCCACGCTGTGGCTGGCAACTCATGGCAGCCCAGCTCCAGGTCCATCTGTTGTTCACCAGCTATAGAGGGCTCAGTGTCACTGGCCCATGTGGGATCTGAACTGGTGGCTCTGCTGCTCAGAGCTCGCGCTCCCAAGCCAACTCCTAACCAATGAGCCACTTGGCCGGCCCTCCTTCTTCAGTCTTACCAAACACAGATGAATGGCAACTCCCTTCTTCCAGTTACTTGGACAGAAAAATCTTGGTGTTACCTTTGACTCCTCTTTCTCTCACACCCTACAGTCAACCCATCAGCAAATCCTGTCTGTTCTGCCTTCAGAATGTTTTCAGAATTAGACCACCATCTTTTCTCACCTCCTAACTTGTCTTCCTGCTCCTGCCCCTACTTCCCTGAGGTCTATTCTCAACACAGCAATCTGATATATTCTGTTAAATCCTAAGTCACATCATGTCACCTCTCTGCTCAAACCTTGTGTTTCTCTTAGGGTAAAGATGAAAGCATCCTCCTTTTCCATTACCTCTTTGACATCTTTTCTTCCTCTCCCTCTCATTCACTCTGCTCCAGCTCATCGTATCCTGCTGTTCTTTAAACACACCAGCCATGTGTATTTGCTCATGTTGTTCCATGAGCAAATGACCTTCCCCCAGCTATCCTACTGGCTACCTCCCTCATTTCCTTTAAGGGCTAATCTAAAGGTATTTTCTTAATGAGGCCTTTCTTGGTCATTGTGGTAGCCAGCCTCCAAAATGGCTCTTAATGATATCTATCTCCTGATAGTCATAGTCTTGGGTTTTCCTGTTGTCCCCTCCATTGCACCAGGGTCGGTTTGTGTGATGGCAGAAGTGATGGTATGCCACTTCTGAGATTAAGTTATAAAAGCCTACAGCTTCCATCTTGAATCATCCCCTCCGGGGAAAGCAAGTTGCCATGTCATGAGCAATCATACGGAGAGGCAAGGCACTGAGGCCTCTTGCCAAGAGCTGTGTGAGCTGAGCATGGAAGCTCATAGCCAAGACCTTGACAGTGATTTCACGAAAGAGCCTGAGCCAGAACCACTCCAGTTAAGCCACTCTTGTCTTCCTGACCCTCAGAAACTCTTTGAGATAGTAAATGTTTATTGTCTTCAGCTGTTAAGTTTTGGAATAACTTGTTATACAGCAGTAAATAATACTGACATCATATCTAAACCCATCCCCTGACACATCATATCCACTTTCCTGCTTTATTTTTTTCTTCTTAGCATTGACTACTGTCTAACACACTATGTATTTTATTTATTTATCTTGTGTTTGTCTCTCTCCTCAGTTAGGATGTAAACTCCTGGTGGGCAGGGATTTTTGTCTCTTTTCTTCATTGCCATATCCCCAGCACTTAGAACAGAGTCTGGCATTATAGTGAGCACTCAACAAATATTTATCAAATGAATGTATAAGCAGATGAATGAAACTGATTTCAGCTTTCTGTCTGAAATTCTCCTATATAAATTCAGTTATGATCCTAGTCACTTACTCACAGTTCTCCAAGAATTATTTTTATTCTAAAACCTGTACAGTCAGTTCTGCTATGACCAAATATATGCACTCCTGAAGGTCACCACACTATGCAAAAGTCATGCAATAAAAACCACAGGACTTATGGGGAAAATGGAGTTAGAAGTCATAATACTCAAAAAGTTTGTCAGTAACAACGACAAAAGACAGGAACCTAATAAATGGTAGCACAGTTTACACACATTAAATGGTTAAGAACTAAATAAATAGTACAGTAAGTACAGAACTATACATTAAAACAGGCCTGAATTTTATATATGGAAGTGGTGTTGGAAGGGGAGCAGCTTATGAGTTACTGTAAAGTAGTAGAAGGGTTATACCATTGGAATAAATGTTATAATACCAGATATGGACGGGTATAGTTATAACACTCTGTGGACTTAGGTAGGGGTAGAAATTTGAGGAGTGTGCTTGTGTACATTTTGTGTATTCCTACCCTCCTTGGTTCAGCTGGGTGCATTTTTCACTGTTCATCTAGTGTTGCTCAGGGAAAAATCAAGTATAAGCAAAGGCAGAATTCACATTATGCTCAGTTCAAATTGCTCTCTTATATATGAATCAGATTGGAACAAATGCACATTTTAAAAACAAGCCTTATAGCAGAACGGCCTGTATCTTTGTTTATATCATTTCCTAAAGCCATGATTCATCTTCTTTCTCTTGTTTGGCTGGCCAATTCCACCTTTGCTTCAAGGTCTATTCTCCATTGCGTCTTTTATTACCTACGAGGACTTTATCTTCTTTGAACATTCCTATGCTTCCTTCTCACTTCTATTTTATTGTCATCTTGAAATCTCATAATACCAGTTTGCTCCGCTACATGTGATTATGTTGATCTCTCCAACAAGCTGTAAACTACTTCAGGCAGGAGTAGCCCCCATTTCATTGTATCTTTTTGCTCATCTCCCAGTACTTATCCTAGGACTGTGTCTTGCATGCAATGGCTGTTGAAAAAAATATTTGTTGATTTGATTTTGATCCTGAGGCAGGGCTAGATGAGGCCTCTTTCATGTCATAGCTCAATGCCTAATGAAAGCAGCAGGGTCACTCGTGGAGAAAATGTGGACCAGGAATGAGAAGAAGAAAACAAAACCTGAGAGCAAAGATGAATGTGGTGCTAAGTAGTGTGCTGAGTCCCAAGAAAGGGAAAGTGTTCAAAGACCACACCTCGGCCAGTTTACAGGGATTTAATCCTAGAATGCCTGGGTTTTGAACAGAATTTTAAAGAAAAGAAAGAAAAGTTTAACTCAGAATTTAAAACTTCTTACCTAGAAGGAAACTAGTCCTTGCTATTGGACAGCAAGTCCACCACCACAGCACAAATTACTACCTCCTGAGAAGTGAAGGGTGGGCTGAGCCACATTTCTCTTCAATGATAGCAGGCAGAGTCACAAAATAGATGATAAGAGCAATCTAGGCACCAAGAGTTAGGGGTTGGGGAAGGGAGTGGGTAACCTTGGCGCCTCACTGATGGGGCATTGATCTGAGAAGCAAATATGGGTCTGGCCCCATCATTGCTCATTCCAGGAGGCATCATTCAGATGGCAGTCTCTGTGAACCTCCTGTATGCCAACTGGACATGAGTCTTTAAAAGGGACAACCCCCCAGCTTCCAGATGTCCACCAGGCTGCGGGGAGGACATGGGGGCAGGGAGTGGTGCAGATCGTGCATAGGGCTCTAATCAGGGTCTGTGGCAAAACAAACAAGAAAAAACCCTGCATTATTAACTCTAAAATAGGAGTTCAAGTTTACAGTTATTTTACATGAGCGTTACATATTGATGAATATGTAACGCTCATGGAACTGAAATTTCTTCTCCACCTTCCACAACTCATAAGGCTCTCTTTTGGGGGTCACCCTCCCCTCATCTCCCTAAGGAGCCCAGAGGTCCTTATATTTCCCTAAAAGAGGGGAGGAAAACTGTACCCATCTTAGGTTAATTGGCTGGGCCCTGTAAATTACACTGATAAAAGAGAGATTAACAAGAGGAAAACAAACAGAAGTTGGTTAACATGTAGAGCCAGATACACATGGCAGTACTCCGTGATGGGTAACTCAGAGGGGTGGTTAGAACTTGGGCTTATATAGCACCTTAGCAATAAGTTTTTGGAAAAGCAACAAGACAAAGGACAAGGACTTTGAATTTCTAAGACAGCGATTGGTGGGAAGGTAAATATATGGGAGCACTAATGGGTGATGGGACTTGTTTCAATAAAGCTTGTTATGTAAATTCCTCTGGTGCCATCTTTGGGCTGATAAGGGTCTAGGGTTGTCTCCAGTGATTTACTCCTGTCCTTCCTGATAGAGCAGGGGGAAGGGACACCTTTACAAATTTATGCCCGGTGTTCAGGCAAATAGGGGGAAGGCAGAGATCTTCTCTTGTGTCTGCTTATTTTCAGTTGCCTTCAGCTCAAAATAATCCTTATACCAAAGTGGCTTATTTCAGAGAAGCATATTCTGTGACTTTTATTAACATTCTGTGAGTAGGCTCCCCAACTCCCACCCCAGGTCATCCCTGCAGTAACTTAATGTCCACTTTGTTGAACTTCCTTGGGAACTCAGAGCCTTCGCTTAGCACTAGCTGCCTTGATCCTATAGGAGCTTTCTCAGAATCTGGAAGAGGGTGCCCTCTTCTGTGCCCACACCCTGTATGTGCTGACCAGAGGACCTTCCCATATATCAGGGGTAACTGGTCTGGAAGGATTAGGTCCTGTAAGAAAACACATGGAACGTGCTGAAGGAGTGAGAGAACCTGAGGCTCTTGTTATCCCGGCCCAGGGGCTGTGCTGTGTGGCTTAGAGCTAAGGACACAGCTGCTGCTGCTTGCTGAGTGCTGCCAAATCAATGATAGTACCTGGATACCTGTCCTCTGCTGATGAAAATTTAGAACAAATTATAAATATACTGAACGGTAGTCCATCCCAAACTTGAATGTTTTTGTCTCTTCTCTTCCCTCCTCTAATCTGGGGGGTGGTGTGGGTAAGATATCTGAGATAAATGGCCTGGGAGGAGTCAGAAGCAAACTTCTGAAAAGCTGATTTTCCAGTTTGGTCAGTAAATTGTAAGCTCCAGCCACTCTCCCTTCCTCCCCAAACATGACTGCCCATAGATCAGAAATTATGCTCTACTCATTTCATTGGAGGGAATTAACTGCTTTGATAGAGGAAGACAGTCAAATAAACACTCTGCAATGGTTTGTAAATTTGTTTTGATTGGTTGAGTACTTGGAAGTCATGATGATCTTTATAGAAGATGATGAAATTTTACATATTAGAATTAAAACGACTGGGCCGGCCGAGTGGCGCATTGGTTAAGAGTTGGCTTGGGATGCCAGCTCTGAGCAGCAGGGCCCCGGTTCAGATCCCACATGAGGGTCAGTGACGCTGCGCCCTGTACAGCTAAGATGGTGGACAACATCTTCACTTGGAGCTGGGCTGCCGTGAGTCGCTGGCGACGGCATAGGCTGCAACCCCTGCGGCAGTGGGCTGCCATGAGCTATTGCAAGTGGCTGGCAGCTGCCGTGAGCTGCCGTGAGTTGCCATCCAATGGCCGGCGACCGATCTGCCTCAGCCGAGAAGAGCGCAATGATCACAATACCAACATGGGCCAGTGAGGCGACATCCTCCACAACTAGACTGAAGAACAAAAAGGACAGCAACTTGTCTGCTCCCCTTCCCCGATTCCCCAATGCTGTTCCCCTCCCCCAATTCCCCAATAAAATCTTTTTAAAAAAGAATTAAAACAACTATGTGAATAATGCTTTTTATAACTAGGCCCCAACAAAAATGTTTTGGGGTTTTTTCCTAAACTTTGGAAGAAAAAAATTAATTTTCATTGTGAAAATTTGACTTTATTCATTTGTAACTTTTCCCCCTACAAAATGGGAAGATAGCAGCACCATTGTCTGAATAACAACAGCAAAATCTTGCAGTCTAAGAAAAGACTTGAGTTGGGGTATTCATAATGATCTTGTGTTCCCATCCCTGCCTGGAAATTGCTTTGACTTGCAGAACATGCGGCAACCCCACAGGGCTCACTGCTGTTGTCCTGTTTGCACTAAGGACATCGGAGGAAAGAAGAGATGTTACCATCTTTAGTTTGGAGGAATAATGAGATTCTGCGTGTCCTGTGCTGTGAGACCCTTCAGAGCCCTTCAGTCTGCCCTGTGTGGGCTTAGAGACCTCTCTTTCTTTCCCATCATGAGGGATTGTTTTAAGCAGCTGGGGGTCCCATAACAAAATATAATCAGCTGGGTGGCTTAGACAGAAATTTACTTTCTTACAGTTCTGGAGGCTGGGAAATCCCATGTCAAGGTCCAGCAGCGTCAGTTTGGTAAAGAGCTCTCTTTCTGGCTTGCAGATGGCTGCCATCTCACTGTGTACTCACATGGTGGGAGCTCCTCTTATAGGACACTAACTCTATAAGGACTCCACCCTTATGATCTCATTTAACTTTAATTACTTCCTTATTTAGGGCTTCAACGTATGAATTTGAGGAGAGGACACAATTTGGTCCATAACATTCTGGCATTGCCTTCCCCCAAATTCATGTCCTATTACATGCAAAATACATTTACTCCATCCTAACAGCCCCAAAAGTCTTAACTCAATCCAGTATCAAACTTAAATTCTAAAGTCCCACCTAAATATCATCTAAATCAGGTATGCATGACACTTGGAATACATTCATTCTGAGGCAAAATTCCTCTTCAGCTGTGAACCTGTGAAACCAGGCCAATTATGCACTTTCAAAATACAATGTTGGACAGGCATAGGCTAGATTATCCCATTCCAAATGGGAGAAACCCAAATGGGAGAAACCCAAAGGAAGAAATGGGTGATGGGTCCCAAGTAAGTCCAAAACCTAGTGAGACAAATTTTATTACATCTTAAGTCTGGAGAATAAGTCTCTTTGGCTTGATGCTCTGCCTTCAGGACTCACTGAGGCAGTGGTCCCACCTCTATAGCTCTGCTAGATTGGGGGGAATCTTGTCCCCAAGGTTCTGGGCATCCCCACTTACAAGGATTCAGTCAGGGGCCATGCAGACTGTTGAAACCAACGCAATGGCCCACCCTTTGAAACCAAGGATGTAGCCCCGATGATCTCAATTACTCAAGGGGTCGGACATTCTTTCCTTTACTTGAAGAATACCACATATTTACAGCTAAATAGATCCTACAGAATGGTCCTATTCTGTAGGATCTAAAAAGTCCAACATCCTTCCTTCATTTCAATTAGTTTGTTCCCTTAGTTGACACTGCAATGTCCTTCCTGGTATAACCACATCTATATCCCTGGCTTCTACTGAGATGGCTAGTTAAGTCCATGAGTTGCACCCATGATCCTTTATCAAGTGGTTCTTTAGCCACACCCTTAGTGTTCTCATCAGAATAAGCTTTCTCATTTTTTGTACTATGAATAGGCTGATAATTTTCTAAATCTTCCAGTTCTGTTTTCTTTTGGCTTAATAATTCTTCCTTCAATCTACCTCTCTCCGTTCACATTTTACTATGAGCATCAGGAGAAACTGAGTCACTCCTTCAATACTTCACTTAGAAATCTCCTAAGCTAAATATCCAATTTTATTGTTTGCAAGTTCTACCTTCCATAAAACACTAGAACATAGTTGAGCCAAGTTCTTTGCCACTTCATAACAAGGGTCATCTCACCTTCATTTTCTAATAACATGTTCCTCATTTTCATCTGAGATCTTACCAGAATTGCCCTTAACATACATATTTCTAGCATACATGTAAAAAATCTGCCAGCCTCCACTCAGTTCCCAGTTCCAAAAACATGTTTAGGTATTTGCTACAGCAGCACCCCACTTCTTGGTTCCAAAATCTGTATTAGTCAAGGTTCTCCAGAGAAACAGTACTATACATATAGAGAGAGATTTAACATCAGGAATTGGCTCACATGGTTATAAGTCCCAAGATCTGCAGTCTGCGAGCTGGAGACACAGGAGAGCTGATGGTGTAAGATTTAGTCCAAAAGCTGGCAGACCTGAGACCCAAGAAGAACTGATGTTTCAGTTTGAATCAAAAGACAGGAGAAAGCCAATGTCCCAGCTCAGCAGTCAGATAGGCAAAGTTCCCTCTTCCTCAGCCTTTTTGTTCTATTCAGGTCTTCAATTGATTGGATGAGGCCCACCTGCATTGGAGAGGGCACTCTGCTTTACTCAGCCTACCAATTCGAATGTTCATTTCATCCAGAAACACCTTCACAGACACACCCAGAATAATGTTTGACCAAATGTCTTGGTACCTGTGTCCCAGTCAAGTTGAGCCATAAAATTATCCATCACAGGGATCATCTAGGGAGGTCACAATAGACGCTGTAAACCTTTCCTTCAACAAGCTTTGATTGAGCATACGCTAGGTGCAAGGTCCTGCTCCTAAGACTCTTTGAATGCCAATTTAATTCTGTTCAGTCTGATTTGATTCCAACTGTGCAATAGATTGTTATAACAGATGGCGAGCTGAGCTCTACAGAGGTCTTCCTGGAGCTGCCAGCTGGATGGCCTAGTCTGGCACACAGTTTCTATGATTCTAGGCTCTGGATGGCGATACTGTTATGAAATGGGCAGGTGTTGTGGGGAGGGAGGGAGACGCTATACTAGATCAGTGCTTTTCAAGGACCCTATGAATTAGGGTGCTTGTTAAAATGCAGACTCTGATTCAGAAGCTGTGATATGAAGCTTGAGAGTTTACATTTCTAACGAACTCCCAGGTGATGCTAATGCTGCTGGTTCAGGGACGACACTTTGAGTAGCAAAGTACTAGATGAGCTTTAAGGTCCCTTCTAATTCTCTAAATTTGGTTCAATTCAGCAAATGTTCAGTGAGAACTTATTATGGGCAATTATGCCGTGAGGTAGCCAATAAAGGTATAAAATGAGTTTCCTGCGTTCAGAGAGCTACTTATACTGAGGAAGCTGAACAAACTGCCACATAGCCCACAAATTAAGTGATGCCTCAACCTCTGGGTGTCTAGTCTCTTAGGAAGGCATTCTCCCTGAAATTTTTATATCGGTGCCTTCCCCAAAGTTTGGTCTCAATGTTTTTGAGGAATCCAGGGATCTGAAATGTAGTTTAGCCACCTAGAAAAATAACCTGAACAGAAGAATAAGAATAATAATAAGATCAGTTAGATGGAAAAGTATAGGGTTTTTTCCAATTCCATGGGGGCAGCCGTAGTGGGCTACAACCCTGAGAAAAACTTTGACCCAATAGTCTCGAGTCGGAGTTCCTCTAGGAAGGAATACAGGGAAGATACTTAGCGGGGAATGGCTAACACTGTGGACTGGGTCATGTGTGCTCCAAAGGGAATGGCCATTGGGCCTATCGAAAGGCCAGTGCTACCAGTCTTTCCCCAAACTAGGACTAGTTACCCTGATCTCTTAGGTTCAACTTCGAATGTTCAACTTGGAGGACGGGATTGAGAGACAAGGAACTGATAAAATTATAAACAAAGATGGGAGAAAGCAGTGGCTCTGGAGTTGGCATGAGGAGCAGTTGCTGGCACAAAGGAGGAAGTGGGCACAAGAGCAAGGTGGAACCCCTTATGGCCTTGGCTATTAAATGAACAGCCAGCCACAAGTGGCAAAAACACTTGGTGAGCAGGCCTTTTTATAGTGAATATCTCAGGCGAGCCTTGTGATGGCAGAATCCACTTCCCTGAACAATCCTCCTTACACACGCGTTCTCCAGCCCTAATCTCCCCTCTTCTCCTCTCCATGGAGGCCATTGTAAGGTTGAGGGCAGCTGGAAGGCATGATAGAGACCCTCCCTGCTTGGCCCTTCGGTTCCTCCCACCCCCTACCCCCACACACACCCTCACCAGGCCAGTGACTTGAGCTCAGAAAGCCTGGAGCCGGTGGGGGTTGGAAGCGGAGGAGGGGGAGGGAAGGAAGAGGAGAATCAAACAGAAACCTTCTCATCTTTCTATCAGCAGCCATGCAAGGAATATTGTTCAGCATGGCACAAAAGCGGCACTGAAAATAGCTGCAGCCAGAGCGGGGCTGCCAACCACTGCCTGAGATAACGTCTACTTGGAGACACTGGTGTCTTTGTGGGGCTGTCAGTGTCCCTATTGTTCCCGAGCCTATTGCCTGGGGAATATTGTTCCCAGCTTTTGTCTCCCCCGGTTCACTTTTGTTTGCCTTTACTTACCATTTCATTCCTGCTCCCTTTGTGCTTTCCCATCCCCTCCTTTGTCTCTCCCTCTCTAAGCCTGCCTGTGGCTGTGGATTGGTGCCCAGGGAGACAATAGGCTCTACCCCCTCCCAACCTACCGCCTCACCCTGAACTGCGGTGAACCACATACAATGCATAGTTCCATTCCTTCTCTCTCCTAAGTGGCACCCAAGATGTCCCAAAGGTGGGAGAGGCTTAAGGCACAGTGGGCTCCAAGTTACTCACTCCCCTCCTGGTAACAGGAGGAAAAGCCAGTGGGATATTTGGTTCCCAGAGAAAGTCTGAAATGCCTGGAGTGGGTCTCGGCCTCTTTCTGGATTTCTCTCAATCTCTCTCTCTCTCTCATTTTTAAAATAGGTTTTTGGTCCAGTCAAAGAATAAGGATACGCTCAGGCTCCACATCCCAAAACCCTCTTTCAAGTACCCATCCCGCACTCCTCCGACCAGGGCACTCGCCTTTCCTCCCCTCCCTCTCAGCCTCCTGGATCAAAGCGACTTCTGTTTATTTGCACATTCAAATCCAGACTGCCTCCAGTAACCCGATCCAGTCAGGCGCCAGAATGGTGCAAGAGAAGCCCCGCCTGCACCCCTTCCCCCATTAACAGTCCTTTGGGCAGAACTGGGTAAGGAAGGGAACAGGGGTCTCCTGGGGTCAGAGTTGGGAGTGGAAGAGGAGCTGGACTGTGAGAAAACAAAAAATGAGACCTCCAGTCCCTTTAGAATGCCCTCTGGTCCTCTTACCTCAATGGCAGAGCGAAACTAAGTCATCAAAAGAGATTTGGAAAACACAGGAATCAAGCCCTGAGTTTGCCTGCCAACCCCCAGCATGCTCAGGTATCCAATTGCAGTCCTGTGGCGATTCCTTCTTAGTTCTAGCTAAGAGAGGACAGGCCCCAGGTAGCACTTAAGGGGCCTGGGGCTGACTTGAGGTTTCAGGAGCAGTTAATAGAAAGTGCTTTTCTTCTACCTCCTACAACTTCCTGCCTCTATACAGATGGGGACAGTGATCGGAGACTTGAGGAAGCTTTTACTTCGGGGTGGGGGGGAAGGCTGGAAGCAGGGATGTAGCCTGAAACCAGAGAGGAGGCTCTACTCTCTCATTGTTCCAGTTCCAAGGACATTGGGAATAATCTCTAGAGAGTCATTGTTTCAAAAGCTGGAAATTGGGTAGGGGATTTCCGGAAAGTTTGAATGGAAGCCAAGCTTGGCTGAGAGAAGACATGAGGAGGAGGAAAAGGAGGAGGAAAGGGAAAAGGAAGGGGACAGGGACAGTGTGGGGTTAGGGAAAGCTAGTCCTGGGCCTTGAGGGTAATCCTGCCTCCTGATTTCACTGCTTACTTATTTTCTGATTTTTGCCTGCCCTTCTGCCCCATCCCCTTCTCCAGCCAAAATTAGCTCTAGATTCTTAATACTCTTAAGCCTAAAGAGAAGCAAAAATAATTTGTCCCTGCCTTGAGGGCAAGAATTGCATCTGATCCACCTGCAGTCTTAGCCCATAGCACAGAACCCAGAGGCCAGAGCACGATACAAGCTCGGGAAATGTGTGACGAAGGAATGAATGATGACAGCATAAACTCTTGATCCCAGAAAGTTCCTTTGACTATTCCAGGACTTCCAGGAGTGTAGGCATGGAATCGAAAATTTGAGGTGAGAAAAACCGAAAGGTGGGGATAATGAGGATTTGAAAATAATTCAGGCACATGGCGTAGAATGTGAGGTGGACATGCTTCGGACAGCAAAGGCACAGCAATGCAGAACAATGTTTGGCCTCTAGAATAAAATCCTCTACCTCAAGCCTCTTTTCCAGTTCACCCTACATAGTCTGAGCTATCTTTCAGAGATACAGATGTGATGACATCTCTCCTCTGTGTAAAACTATTTGGTGGCTTCCCTTGCCTCCAGCCACTTGCGAGTCTTTGACATTTGAATTCCTCAAGGGCAGAACTATCTTGATTGTTCCCTGTACCCATCACAGGTAACTGGCATCCTGCCAGCACTGAAGCCACTCAGTAAACCTGGAACTGAGTTAACTGGCAATTGCATGAGTTAATTTTGCCAGTTCTACAGTGCTCCCTAAATAGTATTGCAAGGTTGGTAATAGTCATGATTTTGACACTTAATGTTTTATCCATTTTATAGAGATTGATTTTATTTTATTTTTTTAAAGATTTTATTGGGGAATTGGGGGGAGGGGAACAGCGCTGGGGAATTGGGGGAAGGGGAACAGACAAGTTGCTCTACTTTTGTTCTTCAGTCTAGTTGTAGAGGACTTCACTTCACTGGCCCATGCTGGTATTATCATTCCGCTCTTCCCAGATGAGGCAGAATGGTCGCCGCCCTCTGGATGGCCGCTCACGCTGGCTCTTGGCAGCTCACACCTGCTGCTGGCCGCTCATGCTGGCTGCCAGCCATACATGGTAGCTTATTGCAGCCCACTGCAGCAGGGGCTGTAGCCTACGCCATCGCTGGCAACTCACGGCAGCCCAGCTCCAGGTCGAGCTGTTGTTCACCATCTTAGCTGTAGAGGGCACAGCGTCACTAGCCCTCATGTGGGATCCGAACTGGGGCCCTGCTGCTCAGAGCTGGCATCCCAAGCCAGCTCTTAACCAATGTGCCACTCAACCAGCCCTGATTTGAGCTTTGAAAGGAGCCAAAAGCCATGAAAATAAAAACTTCTGTTTATTTAAAAAATCGAGACATATTCCATCTAACTAGAATATAGTTGAGAATCAGAAAATAAGCTAATGCACATTGTAGAGCAACCAAAAGTACAAAGGTAATATATTCCATTTATTTGAGACAACAAAATATTTACCTTGTAGCTAGGGATGGCCAAGGAAATATAAGTGGAAGAGATGAGATGTCTGGGAACTGCTCTTAAAGGGGGCTGACTCAGATGGGAAGCATACCTTTTGCCCTTCTTTCCTTCCTCTTTGTCCTGCTGGAACGTGGTTGTGATGACTGGAGATCTAGCAGCCATCTTGTGACCATGAAGGGACATTGGGTTTGAAAGCCTTCTGTTAAAGAAGGCCAAACAGAAAAAATAGGAAGTGCTTGGGTCTCTGATAACCGAGGAGCCACAATTCTAGCTTCAAACTGCATACCTGTGAAGTTTATTTAAGTGGGGTACAAAAAAAAAAAAGCTTTTATTAGATTAAGCCCTTTTACTTAGGCCTTCATTATTAGGAGTCAAGAACAAGTCTCACTAATATAGTAGCATAATTTATACCAATGAGAAAATACATTTGTATACTATTTCTTTCTGCCTGCTGAACTGGTAGAAAAAAAAAAAGGCGAATCCTGTGGGTTTTCAAAGTGATGTTGCAAGGTAAGTTTGGAGGCAGGGGCTAGAGAGAGCACAATTGTTGTGTACAATAAAGCAGGAGGACTCGTTCTGAGGTGGCTGGGGAGCAGTGAGAGGCCAAGCAACATGCAGAAGATTGCTATGGATGGGCATTAGAATGAAGAGGCAGCTGATAGCCTTAAAGAAGAGAAGCGGGGGAAATCTCTAGAAGAAGACACAAGAACTAAAAACACCACAGAAGTTTATTAATATTAATGACACCTAGGGTATATCCAAATAGTTCTATAAACTTCATCAGATGCCTGAGGGGCATCAGACTTTTGCAACATTATACAAAAATGAATGATTCAAAATGATGAGTGCATATCATCAAAACAAGTCCGCTCCGTTTAGTAATGCAGGAGCCAAATGCTGGGTCAAGATAACAGGTGGAGCAGATGCTGAAACCTCTTCCTCCTTCTCTGAATACATAAAATGAAGGAGAAAATAGATTTTTAAAACGCATAGCCACACTTGAAAAACAAGAAAGGGAAAATTAAAAGCTACCAAAGAGGGAGAACAGGTTATTTACAAAGGAACAAGAATCAGATTGATACCAGACTTTCTCATACGGAAGAAACAGCAGATGCCAAAAGACAATGGAATAAAATTTTCAAAATGGTGAAATAAAATAAAGTTAAAATTCTATGCCCAGTGAGACTATTATTCCAGTGTCAAGGTAAAATAAAGACATCTTTAGGCAGGCAAGGACTCAGAAATTTTAGTAATCACAGATTCTCACTGAAAGAACTGTTTCCACAAGAGGGAAAGTGAATCCTGAAGGAGAAAACATGCGATGAGAAGTTCAACAGATTTTACATATATCATGTATAATTTTTTAAAAAGGAAGTACATAGGTAAGTGATACTACAGTAACAAACTACATCCCCAAATCCCAAAAGCTTACAATCATAAAGGTATATTTCTTGCTCATGTCAGCTTAGCTGTAGGTCGGCTAGGGCCCAGTTCTATATGTCTTCTTTATTCTGAGATTTAAGTGGAAGCAGAAGTTTCTGTTGGAGAGAAAATATTTTCGTAGCAGAGGGAAAAGAAAACTAGAGTGCCATGGTTATTAAAGCATGAGATAAGAAGTAGTATATCACCCTTTAATCCATAAAACAAGTCAGGTCCCAAACCTGCCATGTCTGGGATATGTCCTGAAAATCACGTGGCAATGGGGGGGGTGTACATATAATTCTATCAGAAAAAAGCATAAATAATTTGGGAACAGTAATACAATCTACCACAACAGACAAAAAGACTGGAAAAATATGACTGTTACAGCCCTGAATTCTGGGGGAAGAATACAGGTAATTATATTCTGTATTTTCAAAGTTTTTAAAATGAAAAAAGAAGACAAAGGGAAAGTTTAGATCCGCTAGAAGATCCACTAGTATCCTGCATCTTTTTTTTTAAGTTTTTTTTTTAGGTTTTTTTAATTGGGGAATTGGGGGGATGGGAACAGAGCTGGGGAATTGGGGGATGGGGAATAGACAAGTTGCTGTCGTTTTGTTCTTCAGTCTACTTGTGGAGGACCTTGCCTCACTGACCCAAGTTGGCACCATCATTGCGCTCCTCCCAGGCTAGGCAGATCAGTCGCCAGCTTCTGGACGGCCGCTCACGCTGGCTGCTGGCTACACACGGTAGCCCATGCCAACCCACTGCCACAGGGGCTGCAGCCTAGCCATCCCCGGCGACTCATGGCAGCCCAGCTCCAGGTTGAGCTGTTGTTCAGCATCTTAGCTGTAGAGGGCAGTGTCACTGGCCCTCATATGTGGGATCCAAACCGGGGCCCTCTGGCATCCCAAGCCAGCTCTTAACCAATGCGCCACTCAGCTGGCCCTAGTATCCTGCATTTTAAAGTTTAATATTAATCTTGTGAATATAGGGGAGGGAAAAAAACTTTCTCAGGCTGGGGTCCTAGGAATTAAGCAAAAGATTAACAATAGAAAAACAGTTCATTAATATATGCAGAGTGCATACTGGTACACATGGAGGTGGGGGAGTGATGAATAACTCAAAAGGGTGGTTAGAACTCAGGGCTTATATAGCATCTTAATAAAGGACAATACATTTGTAGAGAAGTGATAAGACAAAGGAAAACGAGTTTAGGTTTTAGGGGTGGCAAACTGTGGGAAGGTAAGTATGCATACATGGGGAAACTAATGGAAGATAAGGGTTTTTTTCAGTAAGGTTTGTTTGCAGATCCATCTCAATGCTAACTTTCTATCTTCATGGCCATAAAACTTCCCCAGGAGAGAAAATTTATGGCAATCCTCATTTCTCAGGAGTTTCTGCTTTTAGTCAGATAGGGAAAGCTCTAAGAAGGTTTCTTTTTCTGTATCTGTTGATTCTCATTTGCTTCCAGGTCAAAATTATCCTTATATCAAAGTGACACATTTTGGGGTGGCATATTCTGATCTCCTACAGGAGCATTTGTTCCTATCAGTAATAGTCCTCCAAATCTACTTTTTTAAAGAAGCAGACAGAGATATAATATAGTTTAGAAAAACAAAATAAATGAGATAATAAAACTTTGGGGCTTAGAGGGTAAAACGTATGCACATTTCTCAAGGAATCTGGCTTCCTGATATTTTATTTGGGGTAATTATTACTTTAAATACCATATAACTTTAAATAATTAAATGTAAAACTTCATTTAAAAATGAAAAGGCACCAAATAATATTGAGCACAAAATACTGGGCAGTGAGAAAATCATAAAGAAATGTGCTTACCAACAACTCAGGTATTTTCAGTTATCAAGAAAAATTGTGAAAGATTTTGAAATGGATCGAAGAATTGCCGGATATCTTCAATGGAAAACTATGCATTTTTTAGAGCACACCCCTTCTAGGTTATCTGATTCTGTGTGGTTTGGACTTTTCATTGTCTTTGAACTATTTTACAACATTGTAAATTGTAGATAACATAGCAGTGCAAATAATTCTGTTTTATACACATGCAAATAAATCCTAGCCAGTAAAGGAACAATTGATTTCTTTCTCCTCTACCACCTCCCCCTTTCAAAAAAGCTAGTTTTGCATCTATTTGTAGATTCATTTTTGTGGACTACATATCTGTCTGATCTTTGAATTCTTCTTTGAACTGGTTGAAACATCTTACTTATTCCTTCATTAATTAATGAGTTAAATAAAATCTTGGACATGTGTTCCTTTTATATTTGTAAGGGTGTCTGATTTTTTTTTATTATTACCCTTTAACACTGAATATTCCACAAAACTTCATTTATTATGAACACTGATTAGGAGTCAGCCTCTGATGTTATATGTTTTTGCAAACAAATGATATGAGATAATATTTTGAATTATTAGCTATTGCCTTTTCTCCATGATTTTTTCCTTGATTCACATACCATTTGACCGAAGCTTGTTGCATCAGATTTTCTCTCTTAGTCATATACATTCAAAGACAACTATGAGTTCTCAGGCTGGGGGCGAGGTGATAGCAACTTGGCAGTGGTGGGCCCACCATCTTCTGTGGGATCATGGTTGGAGAGGAGGCATGCTGGAGGAGGGGGAGGCAAGTAGCCCATTGCTCATTTCCTGACTGCTGCCTTCTTCCGGCTTCCTGACTCTCTTGGCAGGCTTTGATTTCTGAAAATTATCCAACATTATTCCAATAAATTTTATTTTTGATTTACCTGATGACAGCTGATTTCTGTTATTTGCAATCAGAATAACTTTAATCAAAACAAAGTGGAATTAAGAAGGAGGGCATACAGCAACGGCGTAGGCTGCATCCCCTGCTGCAGTGGGCTGCTGTAAAGCTACCATGAGGGTCCGGCAGCCAGAGTGAGCTGCCAAGAGCCGCCGTGAGTGACCGTCCAGGGCCCCGGCGACCAATCTGCCTCACCTGGGAAGAGCGCAGTGATGATACCAACATGGGCCGGTGAAACAACGTCCTCTGTTCCCCTTCCCTGATTCCCCAACGCTGTTCCCCTCCCCCAATTCCACAATAAAATCTTTAAAAAGAAAAAAGGGGGCTGGCCGAGTGGCGCGTTGGTTAAGAGCTGGCTTGGGACGCCAGAGGGCCCC
>NW_017731484.1:1429131-1455453 GCF_001890085.2 Hipposideros armiger | reverse complement strand
GAAACGACAGCAACTTGTCTGTTCCCCTTCCTCCAATTCCCCAGCACTGTTCCCATCCCCCATTCCCCAGTTTAAAAAAAAAAAAAGAAAGAAAAAAGAGGGCAAAAGCCATTCCCCTGGTTAGATTGAAGTCCCTGCCTATCTTACCTGAATCCTTGTGTCTGGAGAAAAACACCCAACCTCACTGACTTGTTCTCACTTTATTTTATTTTATTTATTTTTTTTCTTTTTAAAGATTTTATTGGGGAATTGGGGGAGGTAAACAGCACTGGGGAATCAGGAAAGGGGAACAGACAAGTTGCTGTCCTTTGGTTGTTCAGTCTAGTTGTGGAGGACATCACTTCACTGGCCCATGTTGCTATTATCATTGCGCTTTTCCAGGTGAGGCAGTCGCTCACCGGACATTGGATCACCACTCACGGCGGCTCACGGCAGCTCACGAAAGCTCATGCCAGCTGCCGGCCAACCCCACTGCAGCCTTTGCTGTCACCAGTGACTCACAGCAGCCCAGCTCCAGGCCGAGTTGTTGTTCACCATCTTAGCTGTAGAGGGCGCAGCGTCACTGGCCCATGTGGGATCTGAACCGGGGCCCTGCTGCTCAGAGCCCGCATCCCAAGCCAACTCTTAACTAATGTACCACTCGGCTGGCCCTGACTTGTTCTCACTTTAAATTCATGATTCAGTCTCGGTGAATTTTCATGCTGTCCAGCAGTCATCTTCCCCTCCCTAATCTATTCCCTTGTCACTCTCTTCTCACTTCTCATACTCCACACTGGCACCCTGGACAGTAAGTCTGTCTTCACCGAGAAAACTGAAACTATTATCACCACTTCTACTCACACAGCTTCCAAGATGCCATGATGTCTTGATTTCCTTTACCTCACAGATTTTTCCTTCTCAGTCTCCTTTGCTAGTCTCTCTTCCCTTAAGCTTCTAAATCTGGGTTGTCCAATATGTTTCAAGTGGCTACAAAGCACTAGAAATGTGCTTGCCTGCATGTGATTACTGTAAGTACTCAACACATGCTAAACTTCAAAGACTTACTAGGAAAAAAGGAATATAAAATATTTCATTAGTAATCACATGGTGAAATGATAACATGGTGGATATCTTAGGTTAAATAAAAGACAGTTTAAAATTTATTTGACCCATTTCTTTTTCTTTTTCTTTTTAAAAATGTGGCCAGTAGGCAACTTAAAATTAATGTGGCTCACATTATATTTCTATTGTCAGCACTGCTCTAAATGATATCGTGCTCCAGGCTCAGTCTTTGATCCTCTATTCTTTCTCTACCCTTACTCTCCCATTTAGTTTTATGACTTTATATACTTACTTTATATGTGCCAACACATACCCAGACCTCTCTCCTGAGCTTCTGACATGTGTATCCAATGGCTTGCTCAACGTCTCCACTTGGAAGTCTAATATACATCTCACACAGGCTCTCCCCTTGGCCTTCCGCACCCCAGTGGATGACAACTCTGTCCAGTTTTTTCAAAAGAAAGCCTTGAAGTCATCTTTGACTCCTTTCTTTCTCTCAAATGCCACAGCCATTTCTTCTAGTGGGTTTATATTCAGACTATATCCAGAATCTAATCATTTTTCACTATGATGGGGTTCAGGACACACTATCCCAAAATATGGCACTTGGGCATATGGAATATTTTAAGCTAAGTGAGTTGGAGAAACAGCAGAAGCAGGAAGGTGACTTTGACCTCCCCGCCCACCCTCACGCTTTCCTCTGAGGCAGGTCCTAAGACCCTCAGGTTAGAGGTGCCCCCCCTATGCCCAGAGGAAAAGAACATCCTTATCTCCAAGAGGAGAGGACAGACTTGGAGAAGAATCTGAATGAACAGGGCTTGCTAAGTTTTCCCCAGTTTACTACACTTAGTTCTTACTCTTCGCCCTATCATATCTTTCCATAACTTTCTGTTCTTCATTAAACCTAGCATTAAAAACATCAGGTTTAACCATATTTTCAAGTTTTCATTTCCTTATGAAGGCTCTTGTGTCATGTAAAATAAACACGTATGCTTTCCTCCTACGAATCTTATCGGTTTAATTTTCAGACCAAACCAGGGACCCTAGGTGAGACAAGGAAACTTTGTCCTCCCCGACAGTCACTTTCCCTGCTACTACCATCATTTCTTGCCTGGATTCCTGGGATAGTAACAGGTCTCCCTGTTCTATGATAACAGGCCTCCCAGCTTCTACCCTTGTGTCTGTACAGTCTGTTCTCAACACAGGGTCTAAGGGATCCTTGGAAAACTTAAACAAGTGCCATCCCTCCTTTGTTAAAAATCCTGCCATGATTCCCTATGTCACTCAAAGTAAAACCTAAAGTCCTTACACTGGTTAAAGACCCTACATGATCTGACCTCCGTTCCTTCTCTGACCTCACCTACCACTCCTGTTCCCCCTGCTCCAGCCACAATGCTGTTCCTTAACATGTCAGTCATGCTCCTGCCTTAAGGCCTTAATATTATTTGCCCCCTCTGCCTGGAATGCTCCAGTCTTAGAGATTTACATGGTTGAAAATCTTCACTATTCACATGCCTGAATATCTAATTCACCTCCTTCAACTTTTTGTTCCGCTGTCACATTCTAAAGGAGGTTCTGCTGTTTAAAATTGCAATCTACCTTCTCCAGCTCAATCTCTTTATTCTCATCTAGGTTTACTTACCATCTTCCAATATCCTATACAATTTACTTATTTATTATGCTTATTGTTTATGGTTATCCCACTCACTGTCCATACTACTAGAATGGAAGCTCTTCTGGGTCAAGGAACTTGTTTCTCTTGTTTCCTGATGCATTCCAAGTGCTTACAACAGTGTCTGACAAAATGGTAGACACTCAATACATGTCTGTTGAATGAACATTAGGCTGATCAGAGTAGGTTGATTATTCTCACAAGGTGCAATAAGACAAATTTTAGTTCAGGTTGGCCAAGCTGAAAGCAGAAAAGAAAAGTAGAACCACAGCTCAGATTCTGAAATCCAGATCAAGAAATCACTTATTTGCCTGGCCTAAATGCAGCCAACCAAACGCTCTGATTTGTTTCTTTTTTGTTTGAGATTGGTTGATACACTTGATTGAGAAAATGTGGGATCCTGAAAATCTCACTGGAATATAGGGAAAGCATCACAGATTGCTGGAACCATGACTCTGGTTGCCTACACGGCCTCTTTTCACTTATGCCTTTCCTGAAAGAGGGCTCCCATTCCAAGGCTAGAAATGGAATGCAGTTAGGGGGCAAGGGCAACATTCCTGGGGAGATTAGATAGGTTCATTGCAGCCTCATTTCTACCTCTTTGTTCTGGATCTATGCCTGGAGGCTAAGACCATTAAGCAGAAAACAATTGGTGATGCGAAGAAATGGAAGGCAAGCAGTCCTGGCCAAGGCTTAATTTTTCAGCTCAGTAGGGATGGGGGTACACATGGCAAGACCCAACAATATTACTAACAAGCTGTCATTTACTGATCTCCTATTATGTGTCAGTCACATTCTTGGCCTTGAGCAAACAGTGGTAATTAATATAAGGTTCCTGATTTCATGGAGCTTATGTTCTGGTTTGCGAAATAGGAAATAATTAAGCAAAAAATGACTAAGATAATTTCAGATCATAGATTTTGGTGGGCACTAAGAAGAAAATAAAAATGAAAATGTGATGGGGGCTGGGTTGTTTTAGATAGAGTAGTCAGGCAAGACCTCTTGAGAAGGTAATATTTCATCTGAGACCTAGATGATGAAAAGGATCCAGTCATGCGAAGAACATTCAGGTAGAAGGAACAGCGAGCACCAAGGTTGTGGGTTGAGAAGGATATTGATGGAAACCAGAGGAAGCTTATATGGCTCAAGAGTAGTGAGAGTGAGTAGAAAAGAAATAGAAGATAAAGTTGGAAAGGCAGGATGAGGTCACACCATGCAATGGACAGACACTGACAGTTACAAAGAAGTGAATATCATATTCTGATTTTAATTTCATAAATAGTACTCTAAATTATAACAACAATTAAGAAACTAGTTCAATAGTTCAGGTGAACGATAATCACAGCTTGAGCAAGTGAGGCAGTGGTTGTGAAGGAAATAAAAAGACACGAATAGATTCAAGAGATATTAAATATTTTGGAGTGTGGGAGACAAAATGCACAGGACAATTAACCAAAGTAGCTTCTATTTGACAGAGAAAAGTAACAGGTAGAACTGGGAGAAGGGGAACAGACAAGTTGCTGTCATTTTGTTCTTCAGTTTAGTTGTGGAGGACGTTGCTTCACTGGCCCCAAGTTGGCACCATCATTGTGCTCTTCCCGGGCGAGGCAGATCAGTCGCCGGCTTCTGGACGGCCGCTCACGCTGGCTGCTGGCCGCTCACGCTGGCTGCTGGCTACACACGGTAGCCCATGGCAACCCACTGCAGCAGGGGCTGCAGCCTACACTGTCGCTGGCGACTCATGGCAGCCCAACTCCAGGTTGAGCTGTTGTTCAGCATCTTAGCTGTAGAGGGCAGTGTCACTGGCCCTCATATGTGGGATCCGAACTAGGGCCCTCTGGCGTCCCAAGCCAGTTCTTAACCATCGTGCCACTCGGCCGGCCCTGTGGCACACTTTAAAACACACCTTCTCTCAACTGTAGCTCACACCTGACTGACTGCGCTGGACAAGTTGAAACTTGTCACACACACTGTTACTAAGGTTCAACGCACCACTTCCCATATATATATAAATTAAGATTTTATTGGGGAATTAGGGAAGGGAACAGTGTTGGGGAATTGGGGAAGGGGAACATTGTGTTTTTCCAGAACTCATCAGCTCCAAGTCAAGTTGTTGTCCTTCAATCTTAGTTGTGGAGGGTGCAAGTTCAGCTCCAAGTTCAGTTGTCGCTTTCAATCTAGTTGTGGGGGGTTGCAGCCCACCATCCCATGCAGGAGTCGAATCGGCAACCTTGTTGTTAAGAAGACATGCTCTCACCAGCTGAGCCACCCGGCCAGCCATTGGCAGCTCAGTGGCAGTTCAGCTCGGGTGCAGCTCACTGGCCCATGTGGGAATCGAACCAGTGACCCTGCTGCTCAGAGTTCATTCTCTTAACCAACTGTGCCACCTGGCTGGCACGCCACTTCCCATATTGAAGATCCCTGCCTTTTTGTTGGATGGCACTCAGCAGCAGCATTCATTGTTTTTTGTGATCACAGCGAAAGGACTCTGTGTCACACATCACTTCTGGTACGGCAATTTCTGTCAAATAAAAACATTACAGTGTGTCCTCATCTGCCTTATTCACTGGATCTGGCACCGTGTGACTTCTGGCTCTTCCCCAAAGACAAAATGATTCAGGACATCGAGGCAGCCACGACTGCACAACTAAAGACACTCACAAAATAAGACTTCCAGAACTGCTTCAGAAAGTGGCAAGAATGATGGGATAAGTGTGTTTGAAATGAGGGGGAGTGCTTTGAGGGGGGATTAATGGCAATGTGTCTTTTACTGTAATACATTTTTTAAATTTAAGCATTCACCATATTGTTTGATCATACCTCGTACAGTCTTTCTGTAGCATAGGGGCAGCTGGTTAGCTCAGGTGGTTAGAGCTCAGTGCTCATAAAACCAAGGTTGCCAGTTCGATCCCCACATGGGCCACTGAGTTGCGCCCTCCACAACTAGATGAAAACAACTACTTGACTTAGAACTGATGGGTCCTTGAAAAACACACTGCTCCCCCCCCCAAAAAAAGAGTAGGGGTTCCCTATTCTAAAAAAAATAAGAAGCACATATACTTAAAATTATAACTAATAATCAGTATTTTGGTATTCTGTCTTAAAAATGATATAGGTGTCTAACAAATATTCATTAACAATATAGTTATCAGTTCAAGGTTTTAAGTTCCCTAAGATCTTTAAAACTAACTTCAAATTAATTATTGTTAAAATAAAGTTTGATACATAGAATAATTATTCTATGTGGTTAAAACAAATTTACACTTTTTGTAATCTTAAACATTAACTACAGCTATGTGTCACTTAATGATAGGCATACTTTCTGAGAAATGCATCGTTAGGAGATTTTGTCATTGTGTGAATATCATAGAGTGAACTTACACAAACCTAGATTGTATAGCCTACTACAAACCTAGACTGTATAGCCTACTGTATGGTATGCCCTATTGCTCCTAGGCTGCAAACCTGAAAGCATGTTACTGTACAAAACAACAGGAGATTAAATTAAGCATAAGAAAAAATGATGCAATCAAGAGACATGGTAAACACGAGATATATGAGTGTTAGCTGGCGTAACACGGCATATTGTTTTATAGCAAACATTTTTTTTTTATAAGTAGAAAAAGTATACTCTAAGATAACCATAAAAAGTATAGTATAGTAAGTACATAAACCAGTAACACAGTTGTTTATAATCATTATCCAGTATTATATACTGTACATAATTGTATGTGCTATACTTTTACACAACTGGCAACACAGTAGGTTTGTTTACACCAGCATCACCACAAACACATGAGTAATGCATTGTACTAGATTATGATGACTTTGATGTCACTAGGCAATAGAAATTTTCCAGCTCCATTATAATCTATGGGGCCACCATTGTATAGATATGTCATTGACCAAACATCATTATGCAGTGCATGATGGTATACGTAATGCTAGCTTATTTAATCTGCAAACCTATTAAGTTTAAAAACATATCTAAGCAGAATAAAAATTTACACTTATACTCTACTTAATACCTATTTTGAAGTCCAGGGCAGGCCACCTCAAAATATTCCACAATGGCAAATTGGTTACTTTGAATTAAATTTACTTGACAAGAAGCTGGTGCAAGGACACATTGACCCTCCCTTGTCTCTTTGAATGCAGGAAATAAATCTCCCCTGTGAAAGGTACCCTCTTTGTTCTGGGGGTTGCTCAGAGAGACACGCTTATTGTTAGAGTTAAGGAACCCAGGGCTAAAAAGCCTGTATAAACAAACCTTATTACTCCTTTACTAATTTACTACCCAAGTACAAAGTTTGCTTAGATTCCTTACTAATGAACAACAAAACCTAAGTTTCTTTGTTCTGTCAATTCTTCACAAATGTATTGTTTCTTTGTCTAAAAGTATAAATAGCTACCAGCTTCGATTAGTTCTCTGAGCATCATTTATGATCTCCCATGTGCACATATTAAATTGTTTTTTTCTGCTGTTAACTAATCTTATGTCAATTATGTTATTAGTCAAGCCATAAGAACCCTAGAGGGGTGAAGAAAGGATTTCCCCCTCCCCAACACCTATAACTCAGAGAAAACATACCTATTTTTATTAAACCAAAATCATTAAATTAGTTTTGTTTGCCAGAGATTTATCTAAATTATGTTAACTTGAGTTCTTAAAATGTTTATGGGTTCATCTCTACAAGAATGATTCTTTTTTTCTCATTAAAAGTATTAGGAGTTCGGGACCTACCGAGTGGCTCAGTTGATAAGTGTTAGTTCTGAACAACAGGGATGCTGGCTCAATTCCCACATGTGCCAGTGAGCTTCGCCCTCTATAGCTAAGATTGTGAACAACACCTTGACCTAGAGCTGGGCGGCTGTGAGTGGCCAGTGACAGGCGTAGGCTGCAGTGGGCTGCCATGAGTTACCGTGAGTGGCCAGCAGCCAGCGTGAGTGGCCTTCCAATGGCCGGTGACCAATCTGCCTCAGCCGGGAAGAGCGCAATGATCATAATACCAACATGGGCCAGTGAAGCGACGTCCTCCACAACTAGACTGAAGAAAAGGACAACAACTTGGCTTTTCCCCTCCCCAACACTGTTCCCCTCCCCCAATTCCCCAATAAAATCTTAAAAAAAAAAGTTTTAGAAGTTCAGTTTCCTTAATTTCTGAGAATTTTGGAAAATTTAATTTATGTAGGTACTTATTTATCTCTAAGCCAATCAAAATAAATTCACTTGATAGACTTTATAATCTAATTTGGTAATAACATCTGGAATTAGGAAACTATTACACATGTACACAATGAAAAATAACCACCTTCCTGACATATAAATATACAGACACACTAAAAGAGAAAGTTTAGAGCTTCAATTCTAAAATTTCATCCATGGGTCAAGCACAACCATGAGTAACTCACACAGCTAGAGAGTGGTAGGTCCAGGATTCCAACCCTAGCAACCTGACTGCAAATGGATTAAGTGGTCAAGTTAACCACTTGTAGTAGTCCTACTTTACAATAATGGAGAAAAATAGCTAAAATACAATAAAGATTTCCTTTTATTTTATTTGTTTATTTATTTTTTAATTGGGGAATTGGTGGAGGGGAACAGTGTTGGGGAATTGGGAGGGGGGACCAGCTAAGTTGCTGTTCTTCAGTCTTAGTTGTGGAGGGTGCCAGTCACCACCTGGCTGCCCGTCGGCAGCTTGTGGCCTCTAAGCTCAAGGTGCTATGTTACAATCTTAGTTGTGGGTGGGTGTAGTCACCATCCTATGTGGGGGTCGAACCAGCAGCCTTGTTGTTAAGAGCACAAGCTCTATCCACTGAGCGATCCGGGCAGCAGCTCAGCTCAAGGTGCTGAGTTCAGTCTTAGCTGCAACGGGCGTAGCCCACCATCGAACAGGCAAGTTTTGTTGTTAGGAGCACGTGCTCTCACCAGCTGAGCCATCCTGCCACTTGTTGGCAGCTCAGTGGCAGCTCAGCTTGGGCGCAGCGTCACTGGCCCATGTGCGAATGGAACCGGCAGCTCTGTTGCTCAGAGCTTGCGCTCTTAAGCTAACTCTTAACCGACTGAGCCACTCGGCCGACCCCCAAGATTTCCTTTCAGAAAAGGGGAACAAAGGAAGCTTTCAGGACCGTTCCAGACATTGATTACCAGTCAAGCACATGCCAGGTTCTGCTGGACAGAGAAACTGAAGCGAAAGGTAACACCTACAAATTTTAATGGTATATTAGGTCGGTATTTGTTTACTTGAACAGGGTTTGAATTTCCTGGTCAAATAATTCAATTGCCACAAATTCTGTCCATTGCCTTCAGACCATACTTGGAAGCCTTTCACCTATGAATGGTGGTATTTTTTGGCAGGTAGCCCAACCAATGGCTACAAAACTGCAAAAATAATACCTCCCTCTTCCAAGAATAATTGTTGACCAATTATTTTCAAAACGCGTTGAACTTCAGGCTGATTTCTTAGACTAAAGCTCTATAAAATCTTCTTTCTTCCCCAGGGCATAACACCTCTTTAGAATGGTTTTCATACACCAGCATTCTGAATGAGGCTTATACTTTACAGTGTTCTGGTTGATTTTCTTCGCCAGCTTCTGGTGCCATGACTTGGTCCCTCTGCTGCTCAGCCTGGATCAAATACAGTAGAAACTTTTGCCATCTCCCCTCCTGTAAATCCTAGTGACTACACATTTGAGTAAGTCCTGCTCCTGATGAATGATGCTCTTCTCTCGAGCATCACCTAAGCCATTATTCTTTCTCTTTATTGTCCTTGGTATAAGCTTTTTTTTTCTTCCCTCTCTTCCCTCCCCCCTTCCCCCTTCTCCCCACCTTTGAGTTGTTGTTCTCAGTCTAGTTGTGAAGGACACCACTCACTGGCCCATGTTGGTATTATGATCATTGCGCTCTACCCGGCTGAGACAGTCAGTCGGTGCTGACTGTCGGTCAGCAGCTCACACTGGCTGCCGGCCACTCACTCCTGCTACCAACTGCAGCCCATGGCAGCCCACAGCCACTCATGGCCACTCACAGCAGCCCACGGCAGCCCACGGCAGCCCACAGCAGCCCAGCTCCAGATCGAGCCGTTGTTCACAATCTTAGCTATAGAGGGCGCAGCTTACTGGCAGCTCACTGGCCCATGTGGGGATGAACTGGCAGCCCTGTTGTTCAGAGCTCAAGCTCTTATAACTGAGCTATCCGGCTGCCCCGGTATCAGCTTCTTGATTTGAATTGTTTTGCACCATTCAGGGCTTTTATAAATAAGGTGATATATAGTGCTGAGATTCTCTGGGACCATATCGTCTCTTGTTTTTCCTTATCTTTTAAATATGTGCAATCAAGTTAGTCAATGAACTCCAGGTCATTCTCCCACTAACACATACATACATTATGGTGCCAGTAGCACCAGATATATGAAGCTCTGACAGGATTCCATCAAGGACAATTTAAAAAACTTCAATGACCACTCTGGGGAACTGACATATAAACAAAATTATTCAGATCTTTGGTGTCATAGAATCAAATGATATTTTTTATTGTTATAAAAAAGTCTCTCAAAGGCAGAAAAATTCTAAAATTGATTCCCTAAAGGACTTTTAGAAAAGGCTAATAAAAATCTAGAGAACCTTAAAATCCATCCTTAAAGGCTCCTCTCCCTCTTCTGACCAACGTTAGATGGGCCTCTCTTTTGACCTTCACCCGGTACCTTGCCCTCTTTCTCCTTGCTCTGATTTCCCCATCCTCCTTCTGCACCCTCACTGGGCCTTCTTTGTTTTCTTCACTGCTCTTTCCTAAACACATTTCTCTCACTGACACTATCCCTGCAAAATGGCTTAACACGGGTGTAAGTGAAGGTCACCTCCTACGTTTAATGCACTTGTAACTTTAAACCTTGGCCAAAATCAAATTTGCATAATCTAGTTAATGACCTTCCTAACTCTCTCAAGCGAAGATAAAATTCACCAAACTTTAGGATTGTTCTAAAATTTTTTAGTGTGGTTAATCACTTTCTGAAGCATAGAGATGGAAAACCTGGATAGAAAAGGTAGGCTGGACTTATCACCAAATTATATTAAGTATATGCATTAAAATTTGAGCAAAAATGGAAATTTAAAATATAAAAATAGGAGATCTCTTAGTAGCTTTACATGAAGTCTTTCCTATAAAAAATTAGTCAAAAAGTCAAGTTTGTAAACAGACAGAATAAATCT
Organism: Hipposideros armiger; assembly: GCF_001890085.2. Taxonomy (NCBI): domain Eukaryota; kingdom Metazoa; phylum Chordata; class Mammalia; order Chiroptera; family Hipposideridae; genus Hipposideros; species Hipposideros armiger. The sequence goes on along the minus strand of NW_017731484.1, from coordinate 1,444,532 downwards.
ATCTCTTTATATCCATTTCAGAGACCACTTAACTACCACTTTCAGGAACACTCTAGAGTAAGGATAAATTTATCACAGCTCTCTTATGTAATTTCTTTGTCGGTGTTAAAATATGGGCGATAGTGTGTCCCCTTCTCTAAATTACAAGATCTTTCAGAGCACTGTGAAAATAGTTTAACTTAGAAAAATATATGTAGATCAAATTAATAGCTCTTTAGATTAAGTAACTAGGTAGAACTAGAACAAGGAAACCTCTCTGTCCAATCTAGACAAAGACACCTGTCGATATTATAGGGAGACATTAGAAGAACAATTGCTCTGCTTTAGCTTGGAAGATAGGATCTAAAAAGACAGAGGAAAAAGTTTGGCTGCCAAAATGACACCCCTCTGTGAAAGTAGCTGCTCTGGTCTGCCCACAATTGCCCTTAACACAAAGCAGAGAGATTTCCATACAGTTGCAAAACCAGAATGCTTCATTTCTATCATAAACCCTACAATCTTTCTATAATTCCCTTCCTTGGAGTAACAAAAAGTTTTCAGTAATCAACACAATTTTCTGCTCAGTAATTTCACTCCAGTTGTAACTGGAATACCATAATTGGCCAATAATTTTATGATGGCATGATTGATTATCCACTGCCTGACACCTTCCCTACTCATATCTCGGACCTTGGAAAAAAGCCCTGATCGCCTCTGGGCCAAAAATAGATGTGGGACATAAAGAAGACCGAACCCTTCAAGGTCTCTGTCATCCCAGCTATGCCCTTCCAAAATTGACCCCAAACCTACTACAAAACCTTATTATCAAAAGGAGGATATTAGCCCATTGTATTCTGTAGACCACCTAAAAGACTAGCCCGTGGATTAATGCCATTCTGCCCATCAAAAAGGCCAATAGGCTCAGCAGCCAGTTTGTACAAGATAGAAGAACCACTAACAAGGTTGTGATTCCTCATTTCCCTGTAACCCCCAATCCCAATTCCATCCTATCCTCAACCTCTGAGACAGCCACTTACTCTACAGTGGTAGATTTAAGCCTCATATTCGTCAGAATACTTGCAACCAAGCACATATTTATTTGTATTCATTTAAAAAACAAACAATACACATTGAAAATTTATGCCCAGGGGTTTATGAAGCATCCTCTTATTTTTCCAAAATACTCTACCGTACCCTAAGAGATAGCTTATTCTCATACAATATGACCACCCACTGTTATGCTCCCCAGATGGAGAGCCTTGCAAAATTGATTCCCAAAATTGATTAGCAGAAAGCATCAATGTACAAAGGACACAATGTCTCTAAGAGTAAGCTCCAATTTTATCTGATTCAAGTGCATTATCTAGGCCATAACATCAAACAAAGTAGAAAGTCTCTTTCTCCTCATATACTGGAAGCAGTTTAGGACTTGCCCACATCCAATTACCAAAAGATGACATCAAGGATTTCTCAGTCTCATAAGATATTATAGACATTGGATTGCTAACTTTTTGGAATGACTGCCCCTTTATATGTTCTGATAAGAGCAGACTTACCCAAGCTCTTGCCCTGGGCAGATTCTCTAGAGACTACTTTCTGTAACTTAAAGGATTCCCTTCAATTTTAATGTATGTGCTGCCAAAGCAAATTGATTTGATTCCCTTCAAAAATCTTCCTATCCTTGAGCTCCCCAATTACAGTAAAACTTTCTATATATACATGAAAGATCAGTACCAGTTTTGGGGCTCTAAATCAAAAGCTTATTTGGCCTCTTACTTGACCCTGTAGCAAAAGCCTACCTTCCTTGTTTGTATGTAGTGGCAGTAGCCACAAAGTTAACTGAAGCCTCTGAAGACTTAGGATTTCTATCTATGATCCCTTTCACTTAATTTTTGTATATGATGTGAAGTGGGGGCCCAAATTCATCCTTTTGCATGTTGGTCTCCAGTTGTCCCAGCATCAATGCAGTGTAAGTGCCTGACATTAAGCTTCTGATTGCTGAGACATCCATTTCAAAAGACATCCATCTTGAGTAAACATATTGCCAGCTGTATGACACAGCTACTGCAAAACAACCAAGTTAGAATTAGGCTGCCTCAACCCATGAAATTTTCTCTTTCAGAAAGCCCTGGGTCACCCAGATAACTGACCATTTGAGTGACCCTGCTTCTCCCTTCCCATGACCTAATTCTTGCTCTTACGCTTTAAATTAGCCAGTAAAGAGTGAACCCACAAAACCCTAGACACTCCACTCTAGACCCAAACAAAGTAGAGCCCCATGTTTGCATGCTCTCTCTCTACCTGCAACATGGCTGTGTGCCCCTCAGGCATGCCGTGTACTCTCCAAGACCTGTGAACAATAAATCTTGTTCCTCAATGTTCCCTGATGGTTTTTGCTAAAGTGCATCTTGCAATCATAATAAGAACCACAAGGGCTATTCCAGCCACAATATTGGCCCAGTGGGGGAAAGGCCTGTGGGGGCTTTCTATGAGTAATATTAGCCCAGGCAAGTGCCTCACGCATTCTTAGCCAATGAGCATCATTATCAATAGGCTGAGACTGACGCAAAGCCTTTTGTTAAAGACATTATTCTCCTCTCATTGAATGGTCTTGGCACCCTTATTAAAACCCAGTTGGTCATAGAAGTACAGGTTTATTTCTGGATTCTCAGTTTCATTCCATTGATCAATATGTCTATGGTTACTCCAGTACCACACTCACTTAATTATTCTAGCTTTGTAGGGAGTTTTGAAAATATGAAGCATGAGTCTTCCAACTTTGTTATTCTTTTTCAAGATTGTTTTGGTTATTCTGGGTCCTTTGCATTTCCATATGTATTTTAGGATCACCTTGTAAATATCTGCACAAAAGGCAGCTGGGATTTTGATAGAAGTTGCATTCATTCTGCAGATCAATTTGGGTAGTATTGCCATCTTAACAATACTAAGTGTTTCAGTCTGTTGACATTGCTTTCATTGATGTTTTGTAGTTTTCAGTGTACAAACCTTGCCTTTCTTTTGTTAGACTTATTCCGAAGTATTTTATTCTTTTTGAGGCTATTATAAATGAAAATGTTTCCTTAATTTCTTTTGGATTGTTCATTGCTAGAGTCTACAAATACAATTGATTTTTGTATATTGATCTTGCATCAATACACAACCTTCATGAACTTGTTAGTTTGTGTGTGTGTGTGTGTGAGTTTCTTATATATAAAAGATCTTATCATCTGTGAATAGAGATAGTTTTATTTTACTTTTTAATATGAATGTCTTTTGTGTATTTTTTTCTTGCCAAATAGCCCTGGCTAGATCCTCCAATATAATGTCAAATAGTAGTGGTGAGTGAAGGCATCATGTCTTTTTCCCTGACTTATGTTTATTTTTTTACATATTTGTGAGTTTCCAAGTTTCCTTTTGCTATTGATTTATAATTTTACTCCATTGTGATTGGAGACTACAATTTATATGATATCAATTCTTTTAAATTTATTGAAACTGGGTTTATACTCTAACATATGATCTACTCTGGAGAATATTCCATGTACTCTTTGAGAAGAATATGTATGCTGCTGGCTGTTGTTGGGTGGACTGTTCTATAGATGTCTATTGTGTCTGGTTGCTTTATAGTGTTCAGTTCTTCTATTTCCTTATTGATCTTCTGCCTAATTGTTGAAAGTAGGGTATTGAAATCTTTAACTATTATTGTTAAATTGTCAATATCTCCATCCAATTCTGTCAATATTTGCTTTACATAATTTGAGACTCAATTGTTATGCACACGTTTATAATTATTATGCATTCCTAATAGATTGACTATCTTATCATTATAAACTCTTAATCTCTAGTAACAATTTTTTGTCTGAAAAATCTATTTTGTCTTATATCAGTATAACCACTCCAGTCTTTTTTTTTTTTTTTAGATTTTTTTTATTGGGGAATTGGGGGGATGGGAACAGTGCTGGGAATTGGGGGAAGGGAAACAGACACGTTGCTGCTGTCTTGTTCTTCAATCTAGTTGTGGAGGACGTTGCTTCACTGGCCCAAGTTGGCACCATCATTGCGCTCTTCCCTGGCGAGGCAGATCAGTCGCCGGCTTCTGGATGGCCGCTCACTGCGGCTGCTGGCCGCTCACGCGGCTGCTGGCTACATACGGTAGCCCATGGCAACCCACTGCCACAGGGGCTGCAGCCCACGCCGTCGCCGGCGACTCACAGCAGCCCAGCTCCAGGTTGAGCTGTTGTTCAGCATCTTAGCTGTGGAGGGCAGTGTCACTGGCCCTCATATGTGGGATCTGAACCGGGGCCCTCTGGCGTCCCAAGCCAGTTCTTAACCATCACGCCACTCGGCCGGCCCCCCACCTTTTTTTTTTTTTTTTTTTTTTTAAGCTGAGCCATCCTGCCACCTGTTGGCAGCTCAGCAGCAGCTCAGCTCGGGCCAGGCATCAAACCGCTGTTGCTCAGAGCTCGCACTCTTGAGCGTGCTCTCAACAAACTAAGCCACTTGGCCGGCCCTAAAATATTTTTTTAAGTTCTTTTATAGTCACCCATATATTTATCATTTCCTGTACTCTTTGTTATTTGATGTAGATTCGTATTTCCATTTGATATTTTCGTTCTTCCAGGAGGCTTCCTTTAACATTTTTGTAGTTCATGTGTGCTGGTATGAACTTTTTCAGCTTTCGTATGCTGGGAAAGTTTTCATTTGGCCTTTTTGTTTTTGAAATGTTTTCTCTGGGTATAGAATTCAGGTTGACATTTTTTTTCTTCTTCTTTTTTTTCTTCCAGTACTTCAAAGATAATGTTTCAACACTCTTCAAAATTGCATTGTTTTTAAGAAATCTGCTGCCATTATTATCTTTATATTCTGTACATGTTTTCTTCTTTTATCTGGCTGATTTTAAGATTTAAGATGTTCTCCTTATCAGTTCTAAGCAATTTGATTATTATGTGTTTTTGTTGCTATAGCTTGGGCTTGGGGTTTGTTGAGATTCTTGTATCTGTGGATTTATAGCTTTCATCAATTTGGAATTTTTTTTATCCTTCAGCCTTTCAATTAGTTCTTCTGTCTGCCTTTCACTCCTTCAGTGACTTCAATTATATGTAGACTAAGCCACTTGAAGTTGTCCCCTACCTCACTAATGTTTTGTTTACATTTTTCAGTGATTTTTTTCCTTCTTTGTGTTTCATTTTGTATAGCTTCCATTGCTGCATTCAAGTTCCCTAATCATTTTTCAGTAGTGTTTAATCTGTTATTAATCCTGTTATAGACTGAATTGTGTCCCCCTCAAAGTTCATATATTGCGGCCCTAACCTCCATGTTACTTATTTGGAGATAGGGCCTTAAAGAAAGTAATTAAGGTTAAATGAAACCATAAAGGGGGATCGCTAATCTAATAGGACTGGTGTCCTTATAAGAGGAAGACACACCAGGAGTGCATGCATACAGAGAAAATGCTATGTGAGGACACAGAAAGAAAGTGGCCATCTGCATATCAATCGGAGAGTCCTCACCAGAAGCCAACTCTGCTGGCACCTTGATCTTAGATGTCAGCCTCCAGAACTCTGCAAAAATAAACAACTATTGTTTAAGCCATCCAGTTTGTGGCATTCTGTTATGGCCACACTAGCAGACTAATACAAATCCCATCCAGCATATTTTTCATTTCTAAAAGTTCTATATGAATTTTTTTTTTGTATCTTCCATGCCTTTCAACATGCTCTTAATTTCCTGTACTTTTTTGAACTTATGGAATATATACCTAAAATTTGTGTCATTTCTAGGTCTCTTTCTATTGATTGATTTTTCTCCTCATTATGGGTTGTATTTTCCTGTTTATTTGCATGTCTGATAATTTTATATTGAATGACAGATATTTTGAATTTTACATTTTTAGATGTTGATTTTTAAAAATTTTTTTGGTAGGTTTTATTTTTTACTATAGATTTTATTGGGGAATTGGGGGAGTGGAACAGTGTTGGGGAATTGGGGAAGGAATTGTTGTCTTTCAATCTTAGTTGTGAAGGGCACAGCTAGCTCAGCACCAAGTCCAGTTGCCATCTGGCTACCTGCTGGCAGCTCGCAGACACTTAGCTCAAGTTGTCATGTTCAATCTTAGTTGTGGGGGTGCATAGCCCACCATCCCATGCGGGAGTCAAACCAGCAACTTTATTGTTAGGAGCACCTGCTCTCACCAGCTGAGCCATCCTGCCACCTGTTGGTAGCTCAGCTCGGGCACAGCTCACTGGCCCACATGGGAATCGAAATGGTGACCCCATTGCTCAGAGCTCACGCTCTTAAACCAACTGACCAACTGAGCCACTCGGCTGGCCCTTTTTTGGTAGTTTTAAATATTGCTGTTTTTATTCTGAGATGCTGTTAATTTGCTTGAAAACAGTTTGGTCCTTCCTTTTTTAAAAAAGATTTTATTGGAGAATTGGGGGAGGGAAACAGTGTTGGGGAATTGGAAGGGGAACAGACAAGTTGCTGTCCTTTTTGTTCTTCAGTCTAGTTGTGGAGGACATCGTTTCACTGGCCCATGTTGGTATTATCATTGCACTCTTCCCAGGTGAGGCAGTCGCTCGCTGGTTATTGGACGGCCACTCACGGAGGCTCACGAAAGGGCACACTGGCTGCTGGCCAGCCCCACTACAGCCTACGCTGATGCCAGCAACTCACGGCAGCCCAGCTCCAGATCGAACTGCTGTTCACCATTTTAGCTGTAGAGGGCGCAGTGTCACTAGCTCGCATATGGGATGCAAACCAGGATGCTGCTGCTCAGAGCTGGCGTCCCAAGCCAACGCTTAACCAACGTGCCACTCGGCCGGCCCAGTTTGGTCCTTTCAAGGATTGCTTTTAATCTTTGTTAGGTAAAATCAGAGCCACCTTTTTTCTAGAGTTAAATTGGCACCTTTACTGAGGCAGCCCTTCTTAGTACTGTACCCTAGCTAGCTCTGTGTATTACAAGGTTTCTCCACACTGATTATTGGGAATATGAACTACTCACAACGTTAACTGCTTTCTGGGATTTATTCTGCTGCTTATGCCCAATGGTTATTTCACTGGTCTATTGTAGTTTTCTCACACCCATGTGTTGATCAGTATTCAACTGAAGACTACAGGAAACCCTCTGTAGATCTCTTCAGCTCTCTCCTTTCCAGTACTTTGTCCTGTGTATTACAAATGCCTTGACCTTTCCAAATTCTCAGCTATAGCTCCCTAACTCAAGGAGACCCTGGGCTTTGTTTCTTCTCAGTGTGTTGAGTTCTAGAAACTATCTCCAGCTATGAGGCTGGGTAATTCATTTTTTCCCCTTTTCTTCCAGGGACCACTCTTCTGCATCACCTATTGTCCACTTTAGGACAACCATTTTTATCTTTTGTCTGTGTTTTTAGTCACTTGAGGTGGGAGGGCAAATCTGGCCCCACTTATACTTCCATGTTCAAAAGTGGAAGTCTCCCTTAAAAGCATTTAGGTCCTTGGTCCTTCCAGCTGAACAGGTACAAGCAGCATAATATTATTAATGTGTGACTAGTGTGATGATCTTGAGATGTCAGCACCATCAAAACTTCTTTACATTATATTATGTCAGGGAGAAAGAAAGACGACTTGAGCAAATCTGTGACGGTATACTGTAGGCTCTTCTAGGTCAAAGCAAATAGCATCTGGTGATCCTTGTAAACTGATATAGATTTTTTAAAAATCCTATGCAAAATCAATAGATGCATAACAGCTATTTGATTTGTTCCAAGCAATCTACAATGCCTGGAAAAATCGCTGCAATTGGAATCACTATCTGCTAAATTTCATGATGCACAATTGTTCTCCAAGATCCCAGCTAAGCAGGTGAGTTGAATGGGATATTTTATATATCAACATTCCTGAACACACTAAGTTAGGAAGTAAAGTTTAACAATAAAATTACTGTTTTGCGGGCCACAATTTCTGATCATAATGAGATAAAATTAGAAATTGATAATAAAAAGATAATTTTTAAATTCACACATTTGGGAAACTTAAAACATACCTCTTTCTATGGACTTATGTAAAAGGAAAGAACAAGATGCACAGCTGAAGTAAATAATTCAAGATACTGAGTATGGTTTAATATATAACACCTTTTGTATAAAAGGGGGATTGTGTGTGTGTGTGTGTGTATGTGTGTGTGTGTTTGTACACACATACTCGTATATATATTTACATGTATATATAAAATTATTTTAAAATATACACAAAAAATTTAACAGTGAGCATTTGTACTGAGGCAGTGTATAACACCATTCAGATGGATGGATCAGTAGTAGGATGAAAACTTTTCAGTGAATACCTTTTACATTTTTCATTTTTATGACTATATTAACTAATTAAAAATTAATCCCTTAAAATTACTTATAAAACATACTTTAACAATTCATGAACCTAAGAATAAAATATAATGAAGAATTAGGATATATTTAGAACTGAATGACATACATTTTAAAATTTATAAGAAGTGGCTGAAACAGTACCAAGAGGAACATTAATAGTCTTAAATGCATATATAGAGTAGAAGATAGATTGCGGTTAAAGTGGCAAGAATCCCTTTCTCAAAATTAGAAATATAATAATAGTGTGAATTCAAGGAAACATTTTAGTTGTATTCTATTTCTGATTATATAATGAAGAGTTAATTTGAATAAATCTACTATTTCAATTAAAATTCTGAATAAAATATTATTTTATAAATCTTTTAAATGTGTTGCTGGGCTGGTATGAAAGATATCTCCAAATTCTCAGTATGAATTGCAAGAAGAGTTTTGGAAGTTCAATGCTTTAACACCTATTCTGAGATTTTCTGACCAACCTTGAGGCCTTGACTTCCATTTTGATGGCTACATGGATCACAGCTCCTCTTAAATAGAGAATGTAATAGTAGATGGCTACTTATAGTTAGGTCCCAAAGGAGAGCGCCCCCAGTGTAAAAGTAAACATAAATCTTGTAAAAAAATCATGTGACAAGGAAACATACCTGATTGACCTTGTATTGGAGAGAATGAGGAGAAAATCTCATTGGATAATTTACAATAATAAGCTATTAGTGGAGCCAGCATATAAGTTGGTTCTTGTGATCTCTGCCTTTTAGCATTCATACTCTTTTATATAGTCACCTCTTACACTGAATAAGGCTCATTTATATAGCTAATCGGATAGTGTAGAAATGACTGTGTATGATTTCTGAAGCTAGGTCACATAAGATATTGAGGCTTCTGGGCTGGCCGAGTGGTGCGTTGGTTAAGAGCTGGCTTGGAACGCCAGCTCTGAGCAGCACGGCCCTGGTTTGGATCCCACATGAAGGCCAGTGACACTGCCCTCTACAGCTAAGATGGTGAACAACAGCTTGACCTAGAGCTGGGCTGCTGTGAGTCGCCGGCGACGGTGCGACGGTGTAGGCTGCAGCCCCTGCTGCACTGGGCTGCTGTAAGCTACCGTGAGTGGCTGGCAGCCAGTGTGACCAGCCAAAAGCCGCTGTGAGGGGCTTTCCAGAGGCTGGCAACGGATCTGCCTTGCCTGGGAAGAGCGCAATGATAAGACCAACATGGGCCAGTGAAGCAATGTCCCCCACAACTAGACTGAAGAACAACAGGAGAGTAACTTGTCTGTTCCCCTTCCTCGATTCCCCAGTGCTGTTCCCCTCCCGTAATTCCCCAATAAAAATCTTAAAAAAAAAGATATTGAGGCTTCTACCTTTCTCCCTCAGAACACTCATGCAGGGAGAAATTAGCTGCCATGTCATGAAGATTCTAAAGCAGTACTATGGAGAGGCAAGGAACTGGGACTTCCTCCTAGCCACCAGCACTGACTCGCCAGGCCTGTGAGTGAGCTATCTTGAATGTGTGTCCTTCAGCCCCAGTGAAGTTACTCATTCAGGTCAGTATGGTCCATGCTGACATCTTAAATGTGACCTCAGATGAGACTCTGAGCTAGAACCACCCAGGTAAAGATAATAAATGTTTATTGTTTTAAGCTGCTAAGTTATGTAATTTGTTATACAATAGATAACTAATATACCAGTCCTCACAAAGGTTTTTGGTTTGAATTTCTGTTGCCTGTGTGGTTAGAAAACTTTCAAGTAAAAATGTGACAACTGGCAGAAATAAATACAAATGTTCTTAGGAAGAGCTCATTTTCAACACAGTCCTCAAAGAGTTACTGAAGATAAATTTCAAGAAATATAATAGTTCACATTAAAAATCACAAAACACCTACAGGCATAAGATGCCATGAGTGAGAGCCAGAGAACCAACAGACAGCAGAAACAGAAATGAAAGGTTCCATATTGTGAATTTTTACCAGTCATAGAATCTAAAGTGATTATGTTTAATATGCTTCAAAAAATAGAAGCAGGAAGAAGACATATCAGCAGGAAATAAGAGACTATAATAAACAACCAAACAGATTAAACAAAAGTAGAACTTCTTTAAATAAAAAAAAATATGATGTTAAATTAAATAGTCAAGAGACCGATTAAACTGCAGATTACATACAACTGAAAAGAGAACCAGTGAACTAAAAAACAGATTGAAAAAAATTTATCCAGAATGCTGTCCATGGATGCAAAGATGAAAGCTTAAGAGACATGGAGGATAAGAAACTCTACCCTATTACTCAGTGGAGTTCCAGAAGGACATAATAGAGAGATGGGGATGAAGAAGTATTTGAAGATAAAAATGACCAGGAATTTTCCAGGGTTGTTGTGAGATATCAAGCCTTAGCTCTAGAAAGCCCAACAAAATTCTGGAAGGATAAATAAAAAGAAATTCAACAGAAACATATCACAATTTAATTATAAATCAGAATTAAAGACAATCTTAAAAAGCAGAGAATTTCAAACAAGGTAATAATAAAAGTAAAAACAGAAATTAATAAAATAGAAAAGAAATGACACCATAGAGGAATCTGTAAAAACAAAACTGGTATTAAAATAGACAAACTTATAAGAGTGATAATAAATAAATACTTAATAAATAAGTTTACACATAAATAATAACAAGAATGAAAAGGGGGACATACTTTATTTTACTAAAAGTCTTTACATATTATAGGAGATTTATGAAGAACTTTATGTCAATAAGTGAGTAAACTTAGATTAAATGGACAATGCATTTGGATATTTTTGGCTTCATGTAACAGAATACTTGATTAACAGTTGTTTGAACAATAAGACATTTAATTAAAATATAGAATGGATTTTAGGCAGACAAGAATGCTTTCTACATAAGCTTGTCACTAATCAATTTTCATACAAAGTTTTTTGAGGTAAAACATTCATACACAAAAGTGCACAAATCAAGTGCACAGCTCAATATATTTTCACCAAGGGAACACATCCAAGCATGCAGCACCCAGATCAAGATACAGAACATTGCCACTAAACAGAAACTTGATTGTGGCAATCATAATTTAAAGCTTAATCCTCATCAGTGCTTGTAGCTCATATGGATTCAGCTGGCTTGTATTTTAAAAGCACAAACATTTTTGTACTCACCAGGTTTTTAAAGAACTATGTATTGAAATAATTGTTTTCCTTTAGAGTTTAAATTCTTGCCTCAGTTGTATGTGCTCACGAGATCTACCAGTTCTGCTGAGGTTTCTAAGACTTGGACACATGTGGACTGAGACCAGTGCCATTGTTAAAGGTTCAGGATGCAGCAGTCATGTATGCTTTGAGGCTCTCTCAGGCCTATGCAGTGTCTTAGCTGAGGGGTGTATTCTCTTGCTATGGACTGCATCTTTGCTTAAGCCCAACATGGGCAGCTTTGCTTTGCAGAAGTACAAATATTCTGACATAAGCTGTAGTTATCTGCCACTGTCAAAATATGAGGTGGCTTAACACTTAAAATCTTTTGCAGAAGTTAAAAATGATCCTACACAACTGTAAAAACCTACAACCTCTTAAATTACTAAAGTTAAAGCATGCTGAATATACTCTAAAGTCTCAAGCTCAAAGCTACACACTCTACCTCACCAACAGCCTCTTTGTGTACATATTTTGTCATCCAGAATTTAACTCCTTATTTATTTACTGATATTCACAGCCCAACTTTTCAGATGTTGGGGTCTTTGAAGCTATACCTATAAAATGTAGGCCTCTTTACTATAGTGGCAAGGCCTGCTCTTGCATATCTTACAACATGAAAGAGAACTATCAAAAGATTCTACTCTTTATAGGCAAACCAGTTTCCTAAATGAAGAAATTAAACGACTCACACCGATTATCTCAAACTCATTATTCAGGTAACGCCCACTCCGCCTCCTGGGAAGCCAAAAGAAAACCTAGGAAAGTGAATTTAATAAAGCTCTCCTTAGGTTGAAGGAAACACCAAGTGATGGAAAGATGTGCTCTCCCCAATGCATTGGTTCCAAGTATCAGAAAACAATGCATGGAACGTTAAGATTTTATCTTAGAATGCCTTAACTTCTCTATGAGAATGTGTGCCAGACACAGGGCATAGGGTCAGAATCTATGCACACAACTTGCCAAATAGCTAAAGCTCTGACATGGTGATCAGGCAGTCTAAAAGTGAGCATAAATGGAACCAAGGAAAATACACACTTCTTACTTTGATAAAAACTAAGTCTTTATTGAGATAATAGAGAACTTTAACCTTTAAATGTTAAATAATCCTTTAAATAATCCCTTAACTAGGATATAAGAGGTCATGGCTTCTACAAAAAGGGAGTAAAAGTCATAAACAGAGAACAAAGAAGATAAAAAGACAGCAGGATGAAATACAAAGACCACAAAAGCAAAGAAAATCAAGTTAGATAAAATATGAGAGAACTGCAAGGAAATCAAAACAGTAATATACAACAAAAAGATGCATAGAATGGGCATTATAAACAATTTAATAAATGATGTAGAGGGTAAATATGAAAATTCCCCTAAAATGTGGAGGACAAGGAGAAGGATGAAATGATAAAAGAAAAGATGATAGCAATAAAGGGCAGAAAACACACAAACTCAATAATTACTGCTGTTTCTAAGGGAGAAAATGCAAACAAAAATAAAAGTTTTTGGAGCTGGGGAAAAAAACAACAACAAAACTCTAAGTAGTAAGACTAAAGGAATTACCATATTGAATAAAAATTAACCAACAGACCCATATAGACTCACTCTGGTAAATTTTCTTAATGACAAAAATAAAGTGTTATAACCTAAACAGAATAAACAAGTTAGTTATAAAGGGGAAAAATGTTTGATTTTAATTTTTTCTGGAATACTAAATATAAGAAGTCAATGAAACAGCGGATACAGAATTTTTAAGGGAAAATTATGTTACATAACCATAAGTCAGCAAAAGACATTTACTAAAACAGACATTCTCAAAGTGTAGTCTATGGACCCCTTGAGGTCTTTAAAATATTTTTCAGGGGGTTCACAAGGTCAAAGCTGTTTTTATAATAATACTAAGATATTATTTGCCTTCTTTACTCTGTTAATATTTGCACTGTTGATACAAAAGCAATAGTGGGTAAAACCGCTGGCAGCTTAGCACAAATTAACGCCATGGTGCCAACTGTACGAGTAGTTATATTCTTTGCCACAATACACTGGCAGGGGAGAGAGAGAAAGAGTGTCCTTGAGGAAACAATAAAAATATTAATTTTACTAAATCTTGAATCTTATGTGCAGATTTAAAAAATATTCTATGTGGCAAAAAGGAAATATACATAATGCATTTCTGCTGTCTAATGATGTACAATTGGTTGTCTCAAGGAAAAGCATTTGTATGATTCAATCACAAGCAGAACTAGCTTCCTTTTTCATGTAGCATTATTTTTACTTAAAAGAACTACTGACAGAAAAACCATTGTTATTGAGACTTGAATATTGGCAAACATTTTCTTTCTTTTTTTTTTTTTTTTTTAGCTGAGCCATCCTGCCACCTGTTGGCAGCTCAGCGGCAGCTCAGCTCAGGCGCAGCTCACTGGTCCATGTGGGAATTGAACCAGCGACCCTGTTGCTCAGAGCTCGCACTCCTGAGCAAGCTCTTAACCAGCTGAGTCACTCGGCCGGCCCTAAACATTTTCTTGAAAATTAACAAAGTGAGACTATCACTTCAAAGAAAACAATTGACAGTATTAGTTGCCATGAAAAAATTTGAGATTTCAAATAAAAATTAAAATATTAGTAAAATTGCATTTGCTACCCTGAGCTCTGTACTTAGTTTTCTGATGAGATCAGCAATAATGCAAATGAAAGTGATTTTTTCTGTTCATATTTGGAAGATTTGCATATCTCAGTGAACCAATAATTTCCAAATGACCAAATGCATACTGATACAAAATTATACATGTATAAAAATTCTAATCAAAGTGAAAGATAAATAAATAGTCTAATTTAATAGAGTAAGAACAGTTCACTGATATGGTTTTAGATTCTACATTGCAACTAACCTTTAGGAAATGACTATTTATTGAGTTTTTGTATGGTGTCAAAGAAGAATATACAGAATTATCTGAAAAAATTAAAATATTTTCTCCCTTTTCCAATTGCTTATTGATGTGAAGCCAGATTTTGTTCATATGCTCCATCCAAGGCAACATATTACAACACATTGAAGGCAGAAATGTATGGGCTATCTTTTATTAAGCCAGACATTAAAGAGATTAGCAAACAGTATTTTATATCCAACCAAATGAATGTTCCTGGATGACAATAACAGAAAAGAATTCTCAAATATGTAAGGGCTCCATAAATAGAACACCTTGTTGTCTTTTTTAAAAACAAATACTTGAAGATTTATTTCTGCCATTCAAGATATGAATAATTATGATGTAAAAAATAATATAAGTGGAGCCACTTCAAAATGGAGTCAAAGATGCCATCCCAGAGGAACTGCTTTGAACATGTTACTCCTCAAACCTTTGGAATGTTAAAACTGGGGGGAAACAAAACAAAACAACTTTGGGCTGGACCTCAAGCAGCATTATCTTTCCAAACAACTGTTTGCAAAAATAACAGGGAAGCAGACATGATGACTACTGAAATGAAAATTAAAGACATTCTTTAGAATTACTATCACTATGTTAGCTTGTCTGCACCTATAGAAATTCCTTCCTTCTATTCATGCAAATTTTCCCCCTTTTCTTTCTCATAAATACTCCTTACATTCTCCTCCTAATCAGAACACTATTTGGGTTTCTGCCTGAATCAGTTCTTCCAAAATAGCTGTATTTTTAGGTCTCAAATAAATGCTTGTTTCTTCTAACTTGGCCTTTTATTTTTAGGTTATTATATCTGGTGTCAGAAGTGGATCTAGGGGCCGGCCGAGTGGCGCGATGGTTAAAAACTGGCTTGGGACACCAGAGGGCCCCGGTTCGGATCCCACATATGAGGGCCAGTGACACTGCCCTCTACAGCTAAGATGCTGAACAACAGCTCA
>NW_017731484.1:1418756-1428876 GCF_001890085.2 Hipposideros armiger | reverse complement strand
CTGTTCCCATTCCCCCAATTCCCCAATAAAAATCTTTAAAAAAAAAAAAAAAAGAAGTGGATCTAAAGTGACCTCATCTTTTGCACTGGCATTCACTGGAACTGGGTATGATACCTACAGAGACTCTTTTGTGCTCACCACTTCCATGGACCACTGCCTCCCTGACCGTGAAGCCCTCTTGGGTTTGGACCTTCCTTCTTTTGCTAAATAAGTCTTAGTTTACCTACTTTTGCCTTTTTATTACAGAGAAAATAAAAGATAAATTTGGTTAAGGTTGGTTCCTTTATTTTAGATCAGGAGGAATTTTCCCTGGGGGGGGGGCGGGTAGGGGGAGGCAATTGCCCTGGGAACGACTGTCCCATTGCCAGCATGTGGATTCTGCCACAGGAGTTGTTACTGCATTAGGAATTTTTCCTTTAGGAGGAAACGTCCTTCACCTATGTAAGGTTTCCTGGAAGCTAAGCAACTAGGACTTTGCTACAAGAGGCACTTTTTCTCTCAGGAGTAGACCTTCTTTACCTGTGGAAGCTTTCATGGAGGTGAGCAACTCAGAGCTTACTACTGCATGAAAAAGAATCTTTTTTTCTCAGGATGGCTTTTTTAGTCTCATTAGAAGTGCCCTGGGGGCTGAGCAGCTCTCAGTGATTTTTCCCTGGTGAGTACTCATTTTATTATTATTATTATTATTATTATTATTATTTTCAGGTGTACAAACCAATGCAATAGTTATCCTTTTCAGCCCTCACAAAGTGACAACCCCCCCATCCACTGCCCCCCACCCCCGATATCATACATATCTATTACAATTCCATTGACTCCATTCCCACGCTATACTCCACATCCCATAACTATATATGTATTAAATTATATTTGACTTATAATATTATTCAACAGCAGCTTCAGGTGTACAGTGCAGTGGTCAGGCCTCCACACTGTCCATGAAGTGGTCCCCCTAAGAAGACATGAGACCATCTGGCCCCCTAAAAAATATTTACAACATTATTGATTATATTCCCCAAACTGTCTTTTCTATCCCTGAGACAATATTGTAGTTACCAATTTATGTTGTGTTGTCCCTTCCCCTTCTCCCTCATCCCCACCCCCTTCCCATCTAGCAATCATCAGTTTTTCCTCTGTGTCTCTGAGACTATTTCTGTTACATTTCACATTTGTTCAGTTCTTTAGATTCCATATATAAGTGAGATCATATGGTATTTGTCTTTCTCTGACTGACTTATTTCACTTAGCATAATGTTCTCTAGTTCCATCCATATTGTTGCAAATGGTACAATTTCCTTCTTCTTTATAGCTGAGTAATTCTTCATTGTGTAAATGTAACAAGTTTCTTAATCCAGTCGTCTACCGATGGGCATTTCAATTGTTTCCAAGTCTTGGCTATTGTAAATAGCGCTGCAATGAACATAGGGATGCATATATTTTTTCGAATTAGTGTCTTGGGTTTCTCTGGATAAATACCTAAGAGTGGAATTGCTGGGTCATAAGGTAGTTCCATTTCCAGCTTTTTGAGATACCTCCATACTGATTTCCATAGTGGCTGCACCAATCTGCAATCCCACCAACAGTGCACCAGGGTTCCCTTTTCCCCACAACCTCGCCAGCACTTGTTGTTTGTTGATTTATTGATGATAGCCATTCTGACTGGGGTAAGGTGGTATCTCATTGTGGTTTTTATTTGCATTTCCCTAATGATTAATGAGGTTGAACATTTTTTCATATGCCTGTTGGCCATCTGTATGTCCTCTTTAGAGAAAAGTCTCATCATATCTTCTGCCCATTTTTTAATTGGGTTGTTTGTTTTTTTGGTGTTGAGTTGCATGCGTGTTTTATAAATTTTGGATATTAACCCCTTATCAGATATATTGTTAACAAATATCTTCTCCCATTCAGTAGGCTTCCTTTTTGTTTTATTGATGGTTTCCTTTGTTGTGAAAAAACTTGTAAGTTTGATGCAGTCCCATACGTTCATTTTTTCTTTTACTTCCCTTTCCTGTGGGGATGTATCAATAAAAATATTGCTCAGGGTAATGTCTGCAAATTTACTCCCTATATTTTCTTCTAGGAGTTTTATGGTTTCAGGTCTTCCATTTAAGCCTTTAATCCATTTTGAATTTGTTCTTGTATATGGCGTAAGGAGGTGGTCCAGTTTCATTTTTTTGCATGTGTCAGTCCAGTTTTCCCAGCACTATTTATTAAATAGACTATCTTTACCCCAATGTAAATTCTTGCTTCCATTGTCATAGACTAGCTGTCCATATATGTATGGATTTATTTCTGGGCTCTCTATTCTGTTCCATTGATCTAAGTGCCTATTTTTATGCCAGTACCATATTGTTTTGATTACTGTAGCCTTGTAGTATGTTTTGATATCTGGTAGCATGATACCCCCGAATTTGTTCATATGTCTCAGGATTGCTGTGGCTATTCGGGGTCTTTTATGGTTCCATATAAATTTTAGGGTTATATTTTCTATTGAGTACTCATTTTTTTGTGTGATCTTTTGTTTCCTTTCCTTGTCTCTGTCATTTTGTTGTCATCAGAAATAGATTTTGTAGGGGAAGACACAAGCATGAATCCTATAAACCTGTCCACGTTTGCACCCTCAACCTGACAAGCTTGCAGATCTCTCCAGATTAGCTTCTGTTTAGACATACTTTGCTGTGGGTTCTTATATAAAAACCGGATGAGGTTTTTCCTTCTGTCTTGTTCTACGTCCTGAGAGCTTGATTTTGTGACCAGCAAGAATATTTTTCTCTGGTCTCCACCATCTGGAAGGTGCACTTACTGGGGTGCATCTAGTAGCTAGTTGAATAGACTGGTATTTGGGCAGCTGTATCCAGCAGAATAGAAGCACAGGAATCAACTGGCATCTTTTTGCCTTTTTGTCTGTGCCAGCTCTCAGGGGAATTTGTCATGAGAGGTCTCTGCCCACAAAGGCCTTTGTTGTCTCAACCTTCATTGCTTTACTGCCTGTAGCAAAGAAGGGCTTTTACTGCCATAGACTGCTCTAGGAATCAGTTTTCTAGATCTTGTTCTTTGTCTTTGGTTAAGCCATAAAAGGCTTATTGGTTTGGGTTGCTATTGAGATTAATATATACTACTGTCAAAGGCCAGATGATGAATTCTTTGAATTGGAAAAACTTCTAAACTGCAGATATATATATATATATATATATATATATATATATATATATATATATATATATATATGAAATCTCATCATAACAGATGTTTAATTGAAACCTATGGAAAGATCAAATTTTAAAATGGATACAAATATAATGGCTAGCCTCCTTCATTTCAGTAAGAATTACCTTCCTTAAGACTGCATTTTTTTTAAAGATTTTTATTGGGGAATCGGGGGTAGGGGAACAGACAAGTTGCTTTTGTTTTGTTAGGAAAGTGGATCAACCTATTATGTCATTCAGGTGACAACTCAGTTCTTTGGGAATTGAAAGCAGCTGTCCTTGTTTTACAAATGTAGTCTTACAGAACCAGAGGTATGGCTCCAGAAACTATTCAAAGCCCACCAATACATTTTACCTTCCCCAAGCCTTCCCCATTTATCTGAAAGGCTTGTAAATACTGACCTTAGGAAGCCAAAGTCTTCCAGGAGGAACTTGCATTTCACTCCCTGAGACTTTGAGATGTAAATACCTGGTCTTCTCCAGAAACTGTTATCTAGATTATCTTTTTAAAAATGCAAACTTAGGGCCAGCCACTCGGCTGGCCTTTATGTTATTTTTTTTTAAAGATCTTTTACTGGGGAATTGGGGAAGGGGAACAGTGCTGGGGAATTGGGGAAAGGGAACAGACAAGTTGTTGTCCTTCAAACTTAGTTGTGGAGGACACAGCTAGCTCAGCTCCAAGTCCAGTCGCCATCGGCCACCCGTCGGCAGCTTGCGGCCTCTCAGCTCAAGATGCCATGGTCAATCTTAGTTGCAGGTGGATGTAGCCTACCATTCCATGTGAGAGTCGAACTGAGACCTTGTTGTTAGGAGCACTGTGCTCTCACCAGCTGAGCCTTTATGCCACCTGTTGGCAGCTCAGCTTGGGTGCAGCTCACTGGCCCATGTGGGAATCGAACCCGCAACCCTGTTGCTCAGAGCTTGCGCTCTTAACCAACTGAGCCACTTGGGCAGTCTCCCAATTCTTAATTTATATGTATAAACATTTGTTTGTTTTTAAGCAAATTAAGTAGAGCTCTTCTTGCAATTAGCAGTACCATCTGGAGGCAGAAAAATACCACATACTTACAACATATATATAGACACACATGAACATACAAACAGATGCAAACAGAGACTTCATGGCTTCCAGAAAGAAACTGGGATCTATGCAAATGACTTTCCCCTACCTCCCCCCTTTTGGGCTAAGAATTACCTTCCTTAAGACTGCATTTTTTTTTTAAAGATTTTTATTGGGGAAAGGGGGGAAGGGGAACAGACAAGTTGCTTTTGTTTTGTTCTTCAGCCTAGTTGTGGAGGACGTTGCTTCACTGGCCCATGTTGGCACTACCATTGCGCTTCTCCCAGGTGAGGCAGATTGGTCGCCGGCCTCTGGACGGCTGCTCACGATGGCTCTTGGCAGCTCACATCAGCTGCCGACCACTCATGCCGGCCACCAGCCACTCACGGCAGCCTACGGCAGCCCACTGCAGCAGCGGCCGCAGCCCACGCCGGCGCCAGCGACTCACGGCAGCCCAGCTCCAGGTCGAGCTGCCGCTCACCATCTTAGCTGTAGAGGGCAGCGTCACTGGCCCCATGTGGGATCCGAACAAGTTGCCTGAAGAAATAGCTATAGTTCACATACCAGGACACCAGAGGGGGTACACTATAGAAGTACAGGGAAATAGACTTGCTGATGAGGCTGCTAAGGAAGCAGCACCCCAGCCAGAAGCTCCAGTTTTCCATCTTACTCCTGTCTTACCCTCTTCAGTTATTACTCCAGTCTTTACTCCTTAGGAGGAGGCCCCATTAACCAAGATAGGAACTTCCAAAAATTCTGAGGGAAAGTGGTTGTTGCCAGACGGGAGAGAAATGCTCTCTAAGCCAATTATGAGGGAATTGATGGCCCAGTTACACCGAGGGAACCATTGGGGCCCACAAGCGATGTGTGATATAGTTTTAAGGAACTATGGATATATATAGGAATATATACTATAGCCAAACAAGTGACAGACAGCTGTCCCACTTGTCGAAAGGTAAATAAACAGGCCCTCAGGAAACAACCTCAGGGAGGGCAGAGTCCAAGCTTAAGGCCCTTCCAAAGTATTCAAGTAGACTATACTGAGATGCCTAAGGTAGGACGCCTTAAATATCTCTTAGTAATAGTAGGTCACCTGACTAATTGGGTTGAAGCTATTCCACTATCAAGTGCCACTACTATCACTGTAACCAAAATATTATTAGAGGTTATAATTCCTCGATTTGGAATAATTGAAAACATAGACTCAGACAATGGAAGCCATTTTACTGCAAACATTACTAGAGAATCAGTAAAAATTCTAGGAATAAAATGGAAATATCAACTACCATATGACCCAGCAATTCCACTCTTGGGTATCTATCCAGAGAAACCCAAGATGCTAATTTCAAAAAATATATGCAGCTCTATGTTTATTGCAGCACTATTTACAATAGCCAAGACCTGGAAACAACTGAAATGCCCATCGGTAGATGACTGGGTTAAGAAACTGTGGTACATTTATACAATGGAGTATTACTCCGCTATAAAGAAGAATGAAATCGTACTATTTGCAATGATATGGATGGACCTAGAGGCTATTATGTTAAGTGAAATAAGTCAGTCGGAGAAAGACAAATACCATATGATCTCACTTATATGTGGAATCTAAAAAACTGAATGAATGAGCAAAGTAAACAGAAATAGTCTCAAAGATATACAGGAAAAACTGATGGTTGCTAGTTGGGAAGGGGGTGGGGATGAGGGAGAAGGGGAAGGGATTAGACAGCATAGATAGGTAACTGCAATATTGCCACAGGGATATGAAATACAGTTTGGGAAATATAATTAATAATGTTGTAAATATTTGGTAGGGTGTCAGAAGGTCACATGTCTTGTCAGGGAGACAACTTTATGGATGGGGTAGAGTCTTGATCACTGCACTGTACACCTGAAGCTGATGTTGTATAATATTGTATATCAACTATAATTGATATATATATAGTCATGGGATGTGAAGTATAGTGTGGGAGTGGAGTCAATGGAATTGTAATAGATATGCATGATATGAAGGGGGGAGTAGGGCGGCAGATTGGGGGAAGGGAGTTGTCACTTTGAGGGGTAAAAAGTATAACTATTGCATGGGCCAGCTGAGTGGCGCATTGAGTAAGAGTTGGCTTGGGACATCAGCTCTGAGCAGCAGAGCCCCGGTTTGGATCCCATATTAGGGCCAGTGACGCTGCACACTCTACAGATTTTTTTTTTTAACTTTTTATTGGGTAACAGTGTGTTTTTTCCAGGACCCATCAGCTTCAAGTCAAGTTGTTGTACTTTAATCTTAGTTGTGGAGGGTGCAAGCTCAGCTCCAAGTCCAGTCGCTATTTTCACTCTAGTTGTGGGGGGCACAGTCCACCATCCCATGTGGGAGTTGAACCAGCAACCTTGTTGCTAAGAGCACGCGCTCTAACCAACTGAGCTATCTGGCTGCCCTCTCCCCTCCTTATTAAAGATTTTACATTTTTAGAGCAAGTTTTAGGTTCACACAGTTTCTTTTAAAGTTAAACATAGTTAGCACATGATCCAGCAACCCTACTCCTTGGTATTTATCTAAGAGAAATTAAAAATTTTGTTCCCACAAAAACTTGTACATAAATGTTTATAGGGCTTTATTCATAATAAATGCATTCACAAAATACTGGAAACAACCCAAATGTCCTTCAGCTGGTGAAAGGCTAAACAGACTATGGTACATCACAGAATGGAACACTACACAGCAATAAAAAGGAGCATGCAACAACATGGATGAACCACAAATGTATTTTGGTAAGTGAAAGAAGTCACATGCAGAAGACTACATATGTATGATTCCACTTATATGGCATTCTGGAAAAGATAAAATTATAGGGACAGAAGACAAGTCAGAGGTTGCCAGTGGCTATGGGGTTGGGGGAGATTGACAGCAAACCGGTGGCACGAATGAATTTGGGAGGATGAAACTGTTCTATATCTTGATTGTGGTGGTGTTTACATAATTGCATACATTTGTCAAAACTCATAGAACTGTACAAACAAAAGAGTAAATTTTACTGTGTGTAAGAATTTTTAAGTGAAGAGCTTTTTTTTTTTCAAGCTCTGTATCTACAATGGCTCTCAATCTATTCGATGAAACAGAGTTTCAGCCCTCAGGGAACTTTTAATCCAGCTGGCAAAATGAAGGTGTCTGCTCTAAGAAACAGTCTAATATAAGGTGCACATACCTAAACATATATCAAAGATAGAGAGACAAGAACAAATGCATACAACTTCAAAAACTGATACTTATATGTATTGGAATAAATATAACAAGGTAAAGTTAGTGGGAGAAAGCTTCCTGGAAAGGATGAACAGAAGTTATAAAACCACGCAAGGATCTGAAAGCACTTTGGAAAGTATAAAGATTTATAAAATCAGAGATTGCATAATTTTCTTTGCATCCCCTACAAGGCCAAGCGTAATGTTGTGCACATTGCTGGTATTTGGTAAATAATTTTTTATTATTGTTATTATTACATAGGATTCATAAATAAAAGAAATTGTTCAAAAGAGTGGAAAGGCATTCAAGTCAAAGGGGCGTGTCCAGAGAAGTTTCTATTAGTTCCAGAGCTGGCTCAGATCCCAAAGGCTTTTCCCTTGTTACAGGCAAAGTTTAGGGGTGGCATCTTCTAGGTCTTGATCCAGGATAATTGAGGTCCTGCTCTTAGAAACGGCATGGTTTGCAGTTTAAGTAACTGATATCAATCTTGCGCTTCCTGCTCTATACAAAGATGTAAGTTTTGATGGGTGTAGGAACACAAGCTCCCACCTGCCCAGGTGGGCATACTTCCTGTGGCAGCACCCTGTGCTCATCTTCCTCTCCTGCTTGACTTCCAGGCTCAGTGTTCTGTAGAAACCAGCCCTGATGGTATCTTGTTTTCCAGATCTGCAAGGGCCCACTCAGCTGCAGATTGGTGATGTGACAATTAACCTTCAAAGTGGCCTGATTACAGGTATAGGGCACAGAGCCACAATCACCTCCGGAAAATCAGCATCTTGCAAGCCCACTAGTACCCCACGAATCCGGTGCTGCCGTGATTTGCAAGAGGAAGGAAACTGTTTAACCCTTTTTTTTAGCTGAGCCATCCTGCCACCTGTTGGCAGCTCAGCTTGGGCTGGGAATTGAACTGGCCACCCTGTTACTCAGAGCTTGCACTCTTGAGCGAGGTCTTAACCAACTGAGCCACTCAGCCCTAACTATTTAACTCTTTTTACTAAACCTGCCAGGGCCCTAAAACCCCTTGACTTCTGCCCATCAAAAGGGTCCCTTCCCCAACAAGCTACAGGCCAGAGAGTAAAGAATTAATTTTATTCAAATAAATCCTATAATTCCCTCTCCTTAAGGACAACTCCTAGCTGAACTATTCCCCTGGACACTGAACTCTCAACTTTTTTGTCGTTTCCCTTCATTCTTAACTCTAAAATCTACTAATTGTTCATGAAAACATCTTACTCTTACTTTACTACTGTTGTTTTAGTTTTGGTTTTCTGTTATTGCAGATCTTCATAAATACACCTATCTCCAATTTTAATGCCATAGAAGGCAGGCACTGGCTTTGATTTTGTATAATGGAATATAGTAACACATGATTTTTTTCAATAATAAACTGTTACATGGGTGGGAAAAAAAGGGTCTAATGAAAAGTATTTATATAATAGCTCCCAGTCTCTCCCTCTAGCAAAGTTTCTTCCTGTATATAAGGGGATTCCATGAGTCACCAAGAAGTTTAGGGAAAGTCACCTATTTCCTTCCACAAGGTTTTCAGGGTATATATTTTTAAAATACAGTAAGTGAAAAGAGCTGCCTTCATCTCTTTTCCCTACTTCACATGCTCAGAAATACAAGGGTTCCAAACAAATGATTCATAGATAAGAAGCCATTTACATATATTTATATTTACTACATATTTTAATTTAGAAACATTTTCACATTCAATGCCAAAATACAGACACTGCACCCTGCAACCTTATCCACTGCCCTATTTACTCCTAGCACACACTCCTTCTCTCCTCATGATAAGCAGGCAATGCCTAAGGGCCACTCCCCTCTCCCCGTCTACCATTAGCTCTTACTTTGCCCCAATTCTCCCAATAGGGCTCAGGCACCTTGTTGGCCTAGTCCTACTAGTTGTGGCCAGACCTGGGAGATTATCTCCTGAAGGTAGGAAGCAATATGGAAGTCTGGGGAAATTTCCCTACCCAACCCACAGAAGAGATGCTTGAAAAGCCTACAGAGCAACTTGTGGGCTTTAAGATCATGCATCCTAAACAAAGGCAGCCAGTTACTCAGAGGACTGTCTCCCTGGGGAATTCAATCTGGCCACTATGCCAGGGAGACCAAGGCTAGTAGGAAATGGGAATTTTCCAGCCAATCAGCTTCTCCCCAGGGCTGTGGGGAAAAGACTGAGAAGGAGGCTTTGGGACCAAATAGGGAGACACGGAAAACAGCACCTGGGTTAGCTAGGTGCAGAAAGAACAAGCAAGCCATCCCTGAGCTGGGTGGCCGGCCCCACAACAATGGGATGCATAAATTAACACCTGAACTTTGGAGGCAGTCAGTTCACACTAAGTTAACAATCAAGGCAGTAAGGCAAGCCAGAGCTTAGGTTTTGTGTTTCTTTTTTTTATTTTTATTTATTTTTTATTGTTAGTTTCAGGTGTACAGAACAATGCAATAGTTATCCTTTTTACCCTTCACACAGAAACAACCCCCCTCCCCCATCTACTGCCCTCCCACCCCCGATATCATGCTTATCTATTATAATTCCATTGACTCCATTCCCACACTCTACTCCACGTCCCATGACTATATGTATATATAATTACAGTTGACATACAATATTAT
>NW_017731484.1:1406051-1418646 GCF_001890085.2 Hipposideros armiger | reverse complement strand
ACGTGAGTCCATCTGGCCCCCTAAAAAATATTTACAACATTATTGATTATATTCCCCAGACTGTCTTTTCTATCCCTGAGGCCATACTGTAGTTACCAATTTGTATTGTCTCGTCAGATGACAACGTGTTCAAAGTGATGGGACAGGAAAGGCTGCAGAGCTGGTTTTATCATCCATGCTGTTGTAACAGGCTTGATGCAAGGTGCAGTGTACCTTTGAGCCTCCATGTCTTCTAGGACAGCAGAGACTTTCCAGGCAATACAGATGTAGGACCTACGTGCTCTCTGTTTAAAATTCCTGGTCCCATATGCTTGTGAAAAGTTATTCTAACTTCATAGGATACTTGCCCATTTAGCTAGGTGTCCCATGTATTGCCTTATTTAACCCTTCTGACCATGTGAGATGGCTATTTTTTCCATTTTACAGAAGACGAAGCTAAGGCTTACAGAGATTAAAGCTTACAGAGATGTAGTAACTTAACCCCAGAGGCACACTTAGAACTCAGGTGTTTAGACACCCCATCTGATGTTCTTTGCATTACCCAGTGATTTTCAAACTTTGGTTTTCAGGGCCTTCAACAATTTCGTGGAGATAACTTGTGGGGTTTTGTGGAGATTCTTGCAGCAGGTCAAAAACTTTTTAAAACTCTCCTCAATGATGCCTGACTTTGGTACAGCCCCTTGATTTCAATCAAGTACCTTTGGTTTCCTCAGCAATCCTCAGAGCGTTGGTAGGCCTCACTTTCCCCTGATGCTACAATGATTAAGAAGGATAAATAATGCGTAGATGGGGCCACAGCTGCCTTGAAAGCAAGCCTCACTTCTGTTAGAATTCCAGCCTCACAGGGCTGTGGTGAGAGAAGTGGGCAAAGCAAAAGGAAGTCTGTTACTGATACTCCGTGCCATTGAGTGATAATGCAACCGTTCGTCTTCCTGTTGAAGAGTTTGAAGTGCTCTCACAGTTATGAATGAAATTCTCGCAGATTGGTTTTTAAAGTTCCTTTAAAACATCTTGTTCTTAAATGAGTTCCAGTAGCTTCCTGCATCAGCAGTCTAACACGTTTCCACGGCGACTGCTCTGACAGACCGTGGTACCCAGTCCCTGTTTCTGTGGCGGCCCACCATCTGAACCCTTTTCCTATATTTGAGGAATTCCTTACCGTTTGAACTCTAGTAAAAAGCAGGGTTAGTATCCGCTGTGGAAGTGAAAGGGCCACATGCTTCCCCAGCACCTCTGGCAGCTAGTGCGTAGGTGTGTGATCTCAGCTTAGTCAGCTGGATGTGCCCACCTGGCAGTTTGACTCAGGAAATAGCAAAGCAAAGAAAGAAGCAGGAAAACAGAGAATTTATTCTGGCAACAGCAATATCCAGTTTCCACACCAGGGGTGGCATGCAGTGTGCAGTGCTGACAGTGACAGAGGCTTCAGCAGACCAGCTTGGTGGTAAGATTTTGGCAGTGGTTCCGGCTCCCTCGCTCCTCTTTATTTATGCCCATTTTTAGAGCTTGAGTCTCCAGGAAATTCTATGAACTATCCAACTCCTACATCTGGTCGCTCAGGCCCAAACTTTGGCAACATTTTTTGAGTCTTCTTTGTAACACTATACCCCATCCATTTGGAAAGCTGGAAATGGCCTATCTCTTCACTGGCTCTCCTAGGCCCAAACCCTCACTGGATTACTGCAATAGCCTCTTAACCGGTCTCCCTGCATTCACCTTTGTTCCCACACAGTCCTCTTCCTCTCTCCATACAGTAGTCAATGATTTTAAAAAAAATCATAAGTCATATCCAGTCACTCCTCTGCTCAAAACTATCCCACAGACTCCTGATCTCACGCAAAATAAATTCCAAACTACCTCTTGAGGTATCTATGATTGCCCCCCACTTGCTACCTTTCTAATCTTGTCTCTTATCACTTCCTCACTTGCTACTCTACTCTGGCCACACTGGCCTTCACTAGTCTTCTTCCAAATGTGGAGCACACTCCTGTTGCCGGACCTTTAGCTTTGCTGTTCCCTCTGCCAGGAATGCTCTTCTCCAAGGTCCCCACGTTACTTGCTTCCTCACTCCAATCAGGTCTCTACTTAAATGTTACTTTATCAAATAGGCTGCCTTGACCACCCTATCTAAAGTAGCACTCCTCTCCTTTGCTAGTTCCCTTTTTTATTTTTCTTCTCTAATATCTGAATCATTCCTCTTTGTTTTTCTTTAGCACCTGAAACATAATGTCTTCATGCATTTGTTTAATGTCTGTCTCCCCTACTACAATGTAAGCTCCTTGAGATTAGGGACTTTGTTTTCTGCTACATCCCTAGGGCCTAGAAGAGTGCCTAGCACATAATAAACACTCAATAAATATACATGAAGTAGGTGTGTTGACCAAATAAAATTCAATTTTTGCTTAAATCAGCCATAGTTGGTCGCTGTTTCTTACAACTTAAACTCCTAAGAACCTTATCTGGAGATGTAGTGTAGGACCCAGCACAGTGGGAATCAAATTTCACTCTCATTTAGTGACCCTGGGCAAAGTCACTTAATACCCTGGGACTCAGATGTTGCCCCTTTTGCTCTAAGATAATTTTGCATTTTTAAAAAATTTAAATAAAGCCAAATTTTTAAGCAACAATAGAATAGTAGTTTTTCCAAATGACTTCATTCTTTAGCTTTTAGAGTTAGCATTTATATGTTCTTAGAAATGAGTCACCTCTGCCCATAGTTTATTATTCTCAGATAAATCATTGCCACCAGTATCACCAACATAATGATCATTAAATAAAAGTAACAAACTAAAAGATAGTATAGGATTCAGGCTAAATATATAAATGCTAAAGAATTTTACAGCAGGGGGCTGGCCGAGTGGCGCATTGGTTGAGAGCTGACTTGGGACGCCAGAGAGCCCCATTCGGATCCCACAAGAGGACCAGTGACACTGCCCTCTACAGCTAAGATGTTGAACGGCAGCTTGACCTGGAACTGAGGGATAGGAACAGCGCTGGGGAATTGGGGAAAGGGGAACAGACAAGTTGCTGTCCTTTTGTTCTTCAGTCTAGTTGTGGAGGACGTTGCTTCACTGGCCCAAGCTGGCACCATTATTGCGCTCTTCCCAGGCGAGGCAGATCAGTCGCCGGCTTCTGGACGGCTGCTCACTGCGGCTGCTGGCCGCTCACGCTGGCTGCTGGCTACACACGGTAGCCCAAGGCAACCCACTGCAGCAGGGGCTGCAGCCTACGCTGTCGCCGGCGACTCCCGGCAGCCCAGCTCCAGGTTGAGCTGTTGTTCAGCATCTTAGCTGTGGAGGGCAGTGTCACTGGCCCTCATATGTGGGATCCGAACCGGGGCCCTCTGGCGTCCCAAGCCAGCTCTTAACCAGCGCACCACTCGGCCGGCCCTCTCATGGGTCTTTATCCACGTTGTTGAAGAATATATTGAATGAGGTAAGGCCTGGCCCTTTAGAGATCTCTCTCCAAGTTGAAATTGATCTTATCAGTACTTGGGTTTAACTTTTCAGTAACCAGTAAATAAGTTCACCCAACTGAAGAGATTGTGGTTTAATAAATAGAACAATGAACTGAGATTCCTATGAACATGATTCTGAAACACTTTGCCCTGACCTTGTTAAGTCAATTAACTTCTCTTGAACTCATTTTAAAAATGAGAGGGCTACATAAACTTATTTCCTGTTCCAAAGTTCAGAGATTCTATCATCCAGTCCATATTTCCCCACAAAAATAGACAATCTTGTACTATTTCTTTAAGTATCCATTTTTTTCTCTCAAAGACAGGGCAATAATATTTCTGTTTGGTCCAATTAATGGTATTTCAGCAAAGGTGAGTCTCACAACATTCTCAAGAATAGACAGTCTAGTTTTGATTCATTCCACAAACATTCGTTGATGCATACTGTGTCAAGCATTATACCAAGGGGTTTCTAAAATAAATCACCAACAATAAAAAACAAAGCTAATTACCAAATAAACTCTGTATTCCCAAATTTGCCCCCTGATCATTGATTTTGGACTTATGCATCACTGTGAAAGTAACTCTGACTACTTTCCATTG
This sequence comes from Hipposideros armiger, assembly GCF_001890085.2. NCBI lineage: Eukaryota > Metazoa > Chordata > Mammalia > Chiroptera > Hipposideridae > Hipposideros > Hipposideros armiger. The sequence goes on along the minus strand of NW_017731484.1, from coordinate 1,414,589 downwards.
ACACTAGCCATTGTAGTTTCCACAGTATCAATATTTATGCATTTTATTAAAAGAACTATGTTTTGTCCCTGAATTCTCTGAGATATCCTCTCATTCTCTCTGAGGCATATGCAATTAATCATCCTATCTTTCCAGTGTTTCCTCTGGGATCTTTAGGGAAATAGGAATTATATCAGTTAGGATTTGATCAGGGAAGCAGACCACTATGAGTGATACAGAATAAGGATTTATTATAGGGATTAGGTCTTTTACAATCATGGGAGCTATTTAAGCAATCTATTTAAGTCTGTTGCTTCTGCATGTGATGCTGGGCCTGAAGTCAGCCCCGCCAGCAGTTAGAAAGGAAAGATAGAGAGATAAAGGACAAAGAGGCACCCCTGAGGACAAACTGGAACTGTTGTGTGTATTTCTGTATCCCTCCTACTACTCTAAATGCTGCAGGATATCTGCAGAAGAAGCTGGTGTTTCTCAGCACAGAGCTGAGCCCAGACATGCACAAGGCCCAGGATTTGGAGAACATGATGGAAGAGATCCAGTGGGAGATGGCTTCTGCTCCAAACCAACAAAATGAGCCGTTAGATAACTAAAAACATGTGAGCTACATCTGCCCTACACTGACCTCCAGAGCACAAAATTGGCTACGACTTCACTTCTACCTTCAAAATCTCATGCAAATTTCTCTTGTGGACAATTCTAACCAAGAAGCACACAGAGACAGAAATCATGGGAAACGTACTTCCAGCTTAGCTACTGTGGACACAGTACAAAGCCCTCATATGAATCAATACAAAACTGGATGGCTCTGGGGCGGCTGGTTGGCTCAGGTGGTTAGAGCGCAGGCTCATAGCACCAAGGTTGCCAGTTCAATTCCCACACAGGCCAGTGATCTGTGCCTTCCACAACTAGACTGAAAGACAACAACTTGACTTGGAGCTTAGCTGTGCCCTCCACAACTAGATTGAAAACAACGACTTGACATAGAGTTGATGGGTCCTGGAAAAAACACAGTTCCCAATAAAATTAAAAAACAAACAAACTGGATGGCTCTGACAAGCTTTTCCTCCTGTATTCTTCAGAGCCTTTTTTGGAAAATTCCTTTCCAAATTTTATGTTATTATACTTGTTTCTATTATCAGCTAGGGAAAGAAAAAAGCCCTACAGAAAAAAAACTTCAAATACCTTTACAGAGAAAATTCTAAAACTTTATTATAAGAGATAAATAAAAACTAAATAAAAAATACTATATTCATTGATGGGAAGCCTCAATATTAAAATTTAAAAGGAAAGTAAGTTAGGCCCAAATTAATCTAAAAATTCAATGAAATTCAAAAAAAATTCCAATAGACTTGTTTTTTGTTTGCTTGTTTGTTTTAAAGATTTTATTGGGGAATTGGGGAAGGGGAATCATGTTGCGGAATTGGGGAAGGGGAACAGCCAAGTTGTTGTCCTTCAATCTTAGTTGTGGAGGGCGCAGCTAGCTCAGCTCCAAGTCCAGTCACCATCCGGCAGCCTGGCAGCCTGTCGGCAGCTCGCGGCCGCTCAACTTAAGGTGACTTTTTCAATCTTAGTTGAAGGTGGGCATAGCCCACCATTCCATGCAGGAGTCAAACGTACAACCTTGTTGTTAGGAGCACATGCTCTCACCAGCTGAGCCATCCTGCCACCTGTTGGCAGCTCACAGGCAGCTCAGCTCAGGTGCAGCTCACTGGCCCATGTGGGAATTGAACTGGTGACCCTGTTGCTCAGAGTTTGCACTCTTAACCAACTGAGCCAGTTGGCCGGCCCCCAATAGACTTGTTTTGTAGAACCTACACTTCACATGAATGATTAAAGAGCCAAGAATAGTCAGGACAATTATAAAAAACAAAGGTAGAGGGACTTATTCTCCCAGATGTCAAGACCCATAGGTGGTTGCCAGAGGTGGGGAGTGGGAGTGGATGAAATGGGTTAAGGAGGTCAAAAGGTACAAACTTCCAGTTATAAAATAAATAAATCATAGGGATACAAAATTATAATAAAGACATAATACTGGGCCGGCCGAGTGGCGCGTTGGTTAAGAGCTGGCTTGGGACGCCTGAGGGCCCCGGTTCAGATCCCACATGAGGGCCAGTGACACTGCCCTCTACAGCTAAGATGCTGAATAACAGCTCAACCTGGAGCTGGGCTGCCATGAGTCTCTGGCGATGGCGTAGGCTGCAGCCCCTGCTGCAGTGGGTTGCCATGGGCTACCGTGTGTAGCCAGCAGCCAGTGTGAGTGGCCAGCAGCCACTGTGAGTGGCCATTGAGAAGCCAGCGACTGATCTGCCTCGCCCGGGAAGAGCACAACGATGCCAACTTGGGCCAGTGAAGCAACGTCCTCCACAACTAGACTGAAGAACAAAAAGGATAGCAACTTGTCTGTTCCCCTTCCCCTAATTCCCCAATAAAAAATCTTTAAAAAAAAAAAAAGACACAATCTTGAACACCATGCTAATAGTACAGGATTGTCAAGGTTGCCAGAAAACCAGAATAGAGAGTTAGGCACAGACACATACAAATATGAGCAAGGTAGAATTATAAATTCTGCTGAAAAAAAAAAAAGAATCTCGAAAAATAGTATTAGAATAATCAATAATTCATAATTGAAAAACTATCATAGATCTTTATTTTATATCATGTACCAAAAGAAAAACCCAGACAGGCCAAACAGTTAAATGCAAAAAGCAAAATTTTAACATTTTTAGAAAAGAATATTGGAGAATTATTTTATGACATTGGACATAATCTTAAGAAAAAAAGACCAATTATTTTGACAGTATTATAACTTAAAACTTCTGTGAAACAAATTGAGAAATAAGCCACAGGCTAAGAGAATATAACTCCAATAAATATAACTGACAAGGAGTTAATACTTAGAATATACAAAGAATCCCTACAACACAAGAAGAAAATGAAAAACAACTTAATAAAATATGGGCAAAAGACATGAACAAGCAATTCATAAAAGAGCTCAAATGGCCAATAAACACAAGAAACGAAACTCAACTTCTCTTACTAAATGAGAAATGCAAATTAAAACAACAGATTTCATCCATATTCATCAGCCTAAAAAACATTTTAAAGTCTACAAAAGCAAGTATTGATGAGGGTGTGAAGAATTAGAAACGTATATACTGCTAGTAGAAGGTAAATTGGTACAACAACTTTAGGGAGTGATTTGGCAATATTAACTAATAAAGTTAAAGATGCACATAACATATGGCCAAACAACTCTTCTCCTAGAGAGCTCTTATATATATGTATGTACAATGAGAAATGTATAATATTCATTGCAGCATTGATGTAACACTGAAATTTGTAACAATCAAAATGCTCATCAATATGTAACTAAACAAATATAAATTGAGGTATATTCATTCAACAAAAATTATTCAATAGTTAAAATGAATGAACTAGAGTTACATATACCAATACGGATAAATATAAACAATAATCTTGAATGGAAAAAGCAATCTGCAAAATAATATTTATAGGGCCGGCCGAGTGGCGCGATGGTTAAGAACTGGCTTGGGACGCCAGAGGGCCCCGGTTCGGATCCTACATGAGGGCCAGTGACACTGCCCTCTACAGCTAAAATGCTGAACAACAGCTCAACCTGGAGCTGGGCTGCCATGAGTCACCGGTGACGGCATAGGCTGCAGAAAAAATAAATAAATAAATAATATTTATAGTGTGACACCATTTAAATAAAGTTTAGAAACAGGTAAAACACTAGCATATATTATAGTATATAGTAAATGTATAAAGGCATGCATGAAAATGATATATACTCTTGGGTTGACAGAAAAGTCATAACGCATTTTTGCAACGAAAAACAGAAAATAATACACCATGACTTTTCCGACAACCCAATAATATAATGAGCACTACTGGGAATAAAGAGGGTACAAAATGGGTTCAACTACATATGTATAGTAATGTTTAATTTCTTAAAAATAAAAATCTGGGCCAGCCAAGTGGCTCAGTTGGTTAAGAGTGCAAGCTCTGAGCAACAGGGTTGCCAGTTCGTTTCCCACATGGGCCAGTGAGCTGCGCCTGAGCTGAGCTGCCGCTGAGCTGGTGACAGCACGTGCCCTGAGCGCCTGCTATTAGCAGCAAGATTGCTGATCCCCTATGGGATGGTGGATTATGGACCACTCCCCCTTACTCCCACTCCCGCAACTGGATTGAAAGCAGCTACTGGGCTTAGAGCTGAGTTTACGCCCTCCACAACTAAGATTGAAGGACAACAACTGGACTTGAAGCTGATGGGTCCTGGAAAAACACAATGTTCCCCTTCCCTAATTTCCCAACACTGTTCCCTTCCCCAATTCCCCAATAAAATCTTAAAAAAAAAAAATCTGAAGCAAACATGGCCAAATATTAAGATTTGACAAGCTGGGGTCCGGCCAAGTGGCGCATTGGTTAGGAGTTGGCTTGGGATGCCAGCTCTGAGCAGCAGAGCCCCGGTTCAAATCCCACATATGAGGGCCAGTGATGCTGCGCCCTCTACAGCTAAGATGGTGAATAACAGCTTGACCTGGAGCCCGGCTGATGAGAGTCACCGGCGACGGTGTAGGCTGCAGTGGGGCTGGCCGGCAGCTGGCCTTGAGCTTTCTTGAGCTACTGTGAACCACCATGAACAGCCATCCAATGGCTGGCGAGCGACTGCCTCACCTGGGAAGAGCACAATGATAATACCAACATGGGCCAGTGAAACGACGTCCTCCACAACTAGACTGAACAACAAAAGGACAGCAATTTGTCTGGTTCCCTTCCCCGATTCCCCAATGCTGTTCCCCTCCCCCAATTCTCCAATAAAATTAAAAAAAAAAGATTTGACAAGCTGGTTGATGAATACTTTGTTTTAAATTGTCACTATACTTGCCTGTTTTCCTGAAATAGTTTGTAATTTAAGAGGAAGGAAAGGGGGGACAAAAAGGAGGGGAAAAAAAGCAATTCCAGTGTCTGCACCTCATTTCCTACTTAGTGCCACCATTTTGCTGCTGTTCCTTCTTTACAGTGGAGCAACATGTGAAGATTTGAGTTCTGATCCTAACTTGGTTCCTTCTGAGTTGAGTGGCCTTACTCAAGCCACACAATTCAAAAGGTACAGAGCTAGGGTTATTTGAATTAGTACTGAGTTGGTTTCCTTACTGCAAAATAAGAAAAAATTAAACCCAAGCTCACAAAGTGGTTGTGAAGATTACCTGAAATGACTTATATAAAATAAGTAACAGAGCGCCTGTCACGCAGACATGGGATAAACAAATACAGAATGAATGAGAGAGTTCCTTCACGAGCTTCCAACTTCCAGCTCCTCTTGTCCCACTTTCAATCCCCTATCCTTGCCTGTTTTTTGTTAAAATGCATGAGTTTTCTTGGCTTTCGCAAAACCTTTACATTTTTCCTGACATTCTTAAAAGGTAAGAGCAGGTTTGTTTGTTTGTTTTTCCTACATTCTGTAGATGGGGACATTAAAGCCCATAAAAATGAAGGATCTAGCCAAAGTTACATAGGGTATTCAGGAGAGAGCTGGGACTAAAATAGAATTCTTTTTTTTTTTTTTTTAAAGATTTTTATTGGGGAATTAGGGGGACGGGAACAGTGCTGGGGAATCGGGGGAAGGGGAACAGAAAAGTTGCTGTTGTTTTGTTCTTCAGTCTAGTTGTGGAGGACGTTGCTTCACTGGCCCAAGTTGGCACCAACATTGCACTCTTCCCGGGCGAGGCAGATCAGTCGCCAGCTTCTGGATGGCCACTCACAGCGGCTGCTGGCCGCTCATGCTGGCTGCTGGCTACACATGGTAGCCCATGGCAACCCACTGCCACAGGGGCTGCAGCCTACGCCGTCGCCAGCGACTCACGGGCAGCCCAGCTCCAGGTCGAGCTGTTGTTCAGCATCTTAGCTGTGGAGGGCAGTGTCACTGGCCCTCATATGTGGGTCTGAACCGGGGCCCTCTGGCGTCCCAAACCAGCTCCCAACCATCGCACCACTCGGCCGGCCCTAAAATAGAATTCTTTTGATTCTTGGCCTGTAAACCACTCTGTCATACTATTTAAAAAAAAAAAGCCACTAAAGTAAACAAACAAAATCAATTAAATGTACACACCTCAGGATTTCCTAGAAGATGGCAAAGAGTAACTGTGCCTTATACTCCGGACTGCCCACACTATAAATTTCTAAAAAATAAATCATTGAAACAAAGAAAAAATTCAAAATCAAAAGCAAGGCTCAAGAAATTAAACTCAAGCTCTTCCAGCAAGAGAGAGACATGAGAGGCCAGGCCCAGCCACAGCCTCAGCATCATGGAGGAGACAGATACAAAGAAAAGGGCTGTTTGCAGGGTGGGGGGTTCTCTGTGTCGGATGTCAAATCGAGGGCCAACACCAGATCCTCTTCATCTTCGACTTCTAATCAGCAAACTGAGAAAAAAACAAACACCCCCAAGAAGGAGAGTAAAGTCAGCATGAGCAGAATCTCCAAACTCCTCTCCAACAGCACCAAGAGGATACAGAAGAAACTGGCAGATACCACTTTAAACCGTCTACCGAACTGCAGTGTTGGTCCCAAAGGCGATAACATCTATGAGTGGAGATTAACCATTCTAGGGCTACCAGGATCTGTGTAAGAGGGTGGTGTGTTCTTCCTTGATATCACTTTTACATCAGAATATCCCTTCAAGCCTCTGAAGGTTACATTTTGGACAAGAATCAATCACTGTAATATTAAGTCAAAGAGTTATTTGCTTGGACATATTGAAAGATAATTGGGGTCCAGCACTAACTATTTCTAAAGTTCTCCTTTCTATCTGCTTACTTCTTATAGACTGTAATCCTGCCAACCCCGTGGTGGGAACTATTGCCACTCAGTATATCACCAACAGAGCAGATCGTGACAGGATGGCCAGACAGTAGACCAAGAAATACACTACATAAATGGGTTTTCACAAGTCTTACGTTATTTATCTGTCACAGAGAGAGCTGCTTATGATTTTGAAGGGGCGTGCAAAGGTGGGAGTTTGTAAAGAGTAGGGTATTTCCATAACAGATATTATTCAGTCTTATTTCCTAAGATTTTGTTGTAACTTAAGGTATCTTGCTATGGTAGACAGAATTGGTAATAGCAACATTTAAAACTGTCATTAGTTCTGCAATTTTAGCTTAAATGTAGTACAGAGAAGAGTAGCCATTTGGGTTCGTTTGCTTGTAGTCTGTAAATTTAAAACAGCTTAATTTTGTACAGGTTACACACATGGCCATTTATGTGAAGGCCTTCCAAGACTGTATACTTTTTAGTTTAAAAAAATGGAAATTGTTTTCCTTTCTTGGAAGAAAATATTGATATTTAACAGTTTTTAGAGATGGTCATCTCATATGTATAAAATGGACACATGGTTATAAGACACCATGTAAGAAATGAGTACTTATTTATTTTATTTTATAAGCCAATCTACTTTATTGTGAAAAGATTAGAGGTTTGAATCAGGACTTGTGAAATGTAATGTAAAATACCTTAAGCTGTTAACTGTAAGGCGTGGAATAGGAGTTGTTCAGTAGATTGGTTGTATGTTGTGGACTGCTTAAATCTGCATTTATTAATGTGATAATAAACAGTATTAAAACAATAAAAAAAAGAAAAGAAATTAAACTCAAGGCAGTAGACGTACATATAAAAGTAATACAGGGTCTAGAAAAATAGCAATACAATAATATTAGTTCACAGTTAACTCAACCACTGAAATGGATAAACCATAAGAACCATAAAAATATGTTAGAGAGGAGCTGAAAATTAATTCCTGAAGATTCAAGGAAACATCTGGTCTAGAGAATTCTTGTATATATTTACTGAGCAACACCTGGTCAGGATTATCACATTACCAAGTAAGATAATTGTGCAAAACAATGAAAAGCAAAATGGACCCAGCAGGAAAAAGTAGAATCAGTGAAATAAAAAATAATTTAGAGAAATATATTAGGAAATAAAACATATAAGTAGATTTTAAAAGAACAAGAAAGAGAAAGGTAGAATCAACCTTTGAATAATAAAAGCCTCAAAGAATACAGAAAAATGGTCACAGATGTGATCAATAAAGGTATAAAATAATATTTTTTCACCTGAGTAAAGAACTGAGATTGGACACAAAGAGAGCTCAGAGAAGAAATCAAAATTAACTAGCAGAATCCAAGACCATAGCTTTGGAAAAATAAATTAAATAATTGGTAAAAATGAAATAATTCTAAGCCTTCCCACCTGGAAAAAAAGTAGGTAATAAGCAGATTGAGCACCTTTATATTTTGCCATTAAAACAAAGCCAAAGGAATCAGAAAAAAAAAAAAACATTTACTTCAAATATAAGTTTTATTTGTAAATAAATGGACCAGGGAAGCAATATTAATTTGGCAAAGTGTTAATAAAATCTAAGTGGGGCCGGCCGAGTGGCGCGTTGGTTAAGAGCTGGCTTGGGACGCCAGAGGGCCCCAGTTCAGATCCCACATATGAGGGCCAGTGACACTGCCC
>NW_017731484.1:1396827-1405816 GCF_001890085.2 Hipposideros armiger | reverse complement strand
CGTCCTCCACAACTAGACTGAAGAACAAAACGACAGCAACTTGTCTGTTCCCCTTCCCCCAATTCCCCAATAAAAATCTTAAAAAAAAAAAAATCTAGGTGGTAGATGCCTTGTATATTTTGTATCTTTAAGAGCACCAAGGCTCTGTAAGCTATTATTTAAAGAAAAGTGATTTTGAAGGAAAGTGGTGTGCTATGTGTCAACTTGACTAGGCTATAATCTGCAGTTACTCAATCAAAAACTAAATCAGGTATTGCTTTGAAGATATTTTGTAGACGTGACTAAGATTCATAATCAGTTCACTTCAAGTAAAGATTATCCTAGATCATTTGGGTGAGCCTGATTCAATCAGTTGAAAGCTTCTAAGAGCAGAGCTGAGAAGAAATTCCATCTGTGGACAGAAGCTTCAGCTCACAAAAGATTTCCTGATGGCCTACCTTATGAATTTTGAACTTTTCTAGCCAGCCCCACAATTGTAAAAGCCAATTCCTAGCAGTGAATTTATTAATATATATCTCCTACTGGTTCTCTTGCTCTAGTGAAAACTTGACTGACACAGTGGTAAAACTACAGTTATTAGTAAGTCTTCTTTATTGATATAATACTAGAAAATGATATGGAAGGGAGATTGATTTTAAGAATTATAACACCTCATAGTAAGTTAATAAAGAATGAGAAAGTACAAGGAAATCGTAAGGTAAAGAAGCCAAATGTACTAAACTGCTTATCTTATAATTTGATATCCAAAGTTATTTTTTATTAGATACCTACAAATAGGTCAATATAGAATTAAGGATGTTTTTGGACTTAAGATATTCACCAGTAGAATTAAAAACAGGGTGTTTGTGGTAGCCAGCCTCCAAGACAGCTCCCAATAGCCCTGCTTCCTGGTATTTACATTCTTGTGTTGTCCTTTTCCATATTGCTCTAGCATTGAAATGCATGATCTATAAAACACAGCAAAAGTGATAGTATGGCATTTGGGAGATTAGGTTATAAAAGGTATTGTGGCTTCTATCTTGACCCCTTCCTCTCTCTTGGATCATTTGCTCTGGGGGAAGCCAGCTGCTATGTCACGAACAGTCCGGTAGATAAATCCATGTGGTAAAGAATGAGACCTCTAGCTAACAGGCACCAACGAACTAAGACCTTTGGACAAGAGCCATGTGAGTGAGCTTGGAAGCAAACTTTACAGTCCTGCTCAAGTCTTCAGAATACTGAGACACCAGATGACATGTAGACTGCAACCTTATAACATACCCAATGCAAGAACTGCCCAGCTAAACCACTCCCAAATTCCTGACTATCAGGAATGGTGTGAAATAACAAATATTTGTTGTTTAAGCTGCTGCTTCCCTTCAAAATTGATTTAAAAGATATAAGGAAACAAAGTATAAAATTCATAAAAAAAAGGCAGAACTAAAGAAAGAAAAATAAAAGTTAGGAAGTGTTTATCTTAAAAATAAAACAGCCAGTTAGTCTCACTAGCAAAAATGGGTTTATTCAGGGGCCGGCCGAGTGGCGCGTTGGTTAAGAGCTGGCTTGGGATGCCAGAGGGCCCCGGTTCGGATCCCACATATGAGGGCCAGTGACGCTGCCCTCTACAGCTAGGATGCTGAAAAACAGCTCAACCTGGAGCTGAGCTGTCATGGGTCGCAGGCGACGGTGTGGGCTGCAGTCCCCTGCTGCAGTGGGCTGCCATAAGCTGCCATGTGTAGCCGGCAGCCAGCGTGAGCGGCCAGCAGCTGCTGTGAGCGGCCGTCCAGAGGCCGGCGACTGATCTGCCTCACCCAGGAGGAGCGCAATGATGGTGCCAGCTTGGGCCAGCGAAGCAACATCCTCCACAACTAGACTGAAGAACAAACCAACAGCAACTTGTCTGTTCCCCTTCCCCAATTCCCCAATAAAATCTTTAAAAAAAACAAAAGGGTTTATTCAGGAATAGCAGGGAATTGCAACTGGGGAGAATCATGCCATAGCAAAATACTATAGGCAGGTCCAGCAAACAAAGAAGAGGAATGTTACTTTATAGAGAAAAAGGATGAAGTTAGGAGGAGTTGTTTTAAATGAAAGTCCATTGGAGGAAATACATAGAGAGTTCAGTGTAGTGATAGCTTCTCATGGCTGAGTTGCCATGGTTCCCATTGGCTGGGCTTGCTGTTGAGCAAGGGGAAAATCTTCCTTCCTCCTGCTGGGGTAGTAAAATAGAGACACTTCTTGTTGGGAATGCAACATGGTCCCTTCCAGTTGGAGTGTGTAATTGACCTTGAGTCGTAGCACATGAGAGCTCCTCCATCTAGCCTCCTGACTCCATTTTAGATGAGGTCTCCTTTATTCAGTATCCCAGAAGCATAAAATAGACAGTAAGAAAAACCTAAGTGTAACAATTAAATTATTCTAAACAGTCTAAGTCTTGCTATTAGAAGGCAAAAAAAGTATAAATTATTTAAAAATCAATTATATATTATAAATGTACTTAATATACTTAAAAGTCAAAGTCTTAGAAAGGCTAAACATCAGAGAATGGTCAAAGATAAACTAAACTGATGAAAAAGGAAAGCAGTGAGAGCAATGTTGTTAGATAAAGTAAAACTTAGGGAAAGTAAGCATTTAAGGCAGGTGGAGTTATTGTATATAATAAAGGTCATAATGAAAATATAAAGAGGAATAGATATGGACTAACACGGCAGCTAAATATATAATGTAGATTGATAGGCTTATAATGAGAAAATGATAAATATACAATTACAGTGGGAGATTTTAATTCTCTAATATCAGTGACAGACTAAGCAGATACTATATAAACGCATGGAGGAAATAAACAACATAATTCATAATGCAGAACATTATTCCAGATTTTATATTCTACAAAAAATGGTTACACATGTTCACGTATAGAGATTGAGCATCCTAGGTTATGGAGAAAAACCTCATTAAAGACAATAAATGAAAACGTTTATGGGCTATATTTTCTGTTTACAATTAAATATTAATGGCATAAGTGTATTCTTATAAATAGTCCCTAATCACGTATACAATAAACAAGTGTCCACAAATTAGAACTTGGACAAAAAGTAAGAGAAAATGTGAAAAGAGACTGCTTTGTAGGCTATAAAAGTGTATGAAAAATATTAGTAATTATTATTAGTTACATATTTTTAAATAATAAAGAAAATGCCAACCTACATAAATTTTTGTGATGAAGTCAAAGCAATGTTTGGAGAAAAATGTACAGTTTTAAATATTATATTTCTTTTTTTCTTTCCTTTTTTTTTTTTTAAGATTTTATTGGGGAATTGGAGAAGGGGAACAGTGTTGGGAAATTGGGAGAGGGGAACAGCCAAGTTGCTGTCCTTCAGTTTTAGTTGTGGAGGGTGCAGCTAGCTCAGCTCCAAGTGCAGTCACCATCCAGCTGCCCATTGGCAGCTCGTGGCCGCTTAGCTCAAGGTGCTGTGTTCAATCTTAGTTGTGGGTGGGCATAGCCCACCATCCCAAGCGGGAGTTGAACTGGCAACCTTGTTGTTAGGGGCGTGTGCTCTCACTATCTGAGCCATCCTGACACCTGTTGGCAGCTCAAAGGCAGCTCAGCTTGGGCGCCACTCACTGGTCTATGTGGGAATCGATCCAGCGACTCTGTTGCTCAGAGCTCGCGCTCTTAACCAACTGAGACACTCGGCCGGCCCAATATTATATTTCTTGAGAGAGAAAAAAATTATGTAAAAAGCAACAACAAAATCCCTGAAAGTAAATAGAAGAATGGGGATAATTAAGACCAAAACAAAATTAAGCAGAAAATAAAAAGAATTTGATTATGCAAACATTATGAAATAGACAAGTCTCCAAACAAAAATAGTGAACTAGGAGATAGATCTGAAAAAATTATACAGAATAGAAAAAGATGACAAATGTGAAAAAGATAATGGAGGATATAGTGCAAGACTCTAACAAATCACTATTCAAAGTTTCAGAATAAGGAAAGAAAATGGGGCAAAAGCATTAATTGAAGAAATAATGGCTAACAATGTTTTAGAACTAAAGAAAGAATTCAATTCACAGATAAAAGAAATCCAATGAACCGCAAGCAAAATAATTAAAAAGAGACTGACAACAGGAAAACTACAAAACAAAAACCAAAAAAAAAAAAAAGACATTTGAGGCAACCATTAAAAAAAGAGAGATTGCCCTCATATGTGTCATAATTAGAATGACAAAAGACTTTATTAACAGCAACAACTGAAGCTAGAAGTTAGTGAAGTAATATTTTAAGTTGTTTATAATGCTGACATCAGTGACTGTCAACCTCAAATTCTGTGACCAGTGAAAATGTCTTTTAAAAATGAAGCCTAAAAAAGAAAACTTTTAAACACAGAGTTTGCCACCCCAGATCTTCATGAAAGGAAATTCTAGAATGTGTATTTCAGACAGAAACAAAGTGATCAGAACAGATGGATCATCTAAGATGGAAAAATAACTAAGAATAAAATGATGATATGCACATAGGTAAATCCAAACAAACACTAGCCACATAAAACTATAATAATAACAATGCCTTATGAAATTAAGAAAGACAAGATAAAATTAAAATATATGACAGCATTAACATATAAAATTGGAAGGGAGTGACTGGAGTTGAAATGTTCTAAGTTCTTTTGTTGGAAGGGGAGGTTAAAGATTCTAATTCACTATACATTTTTTATTTATCTCTCCATATTATTTTCCTTTAAATTCTTGAGTATATTTAAAATAACTTTAAAATTTGCTGCTACTAATCCCATCATCAGTGTCATTTCTGCATCTGTTTCTATTGACTATTTTTCTCCTGGTTATGGGTCATATTTTTCTTCTACTTAGCATACTACTAATTTTTAATTGAATGCTGGACATAGTGAATGCTTCAGTGTTGAGTGACAGATTTTGTAGCCTTCTTTTAAAGAGTGTTGATTTTTGTTTTAGCTGGCAGTTAAATTATTTGAGGATTACCTTGATTGTTTCAAGATTTGTTTTAAAGCATTGTTAGAGTGGGTTTAGCGTAGCCATTATTCTAGGATTAATTTAGTCCTACTAGTAATGCTTGACCATTCTGGGATCTCTATTGAATGCCCCAGGTATTTGAAAGTTCTCGCTTTTCTGGCTCATTGAATTTTCACCTTATTGCCCCTCAGTAGTTCTTTGTCCAGCTTCAAAGAGTTTTACCCTATGAATGTACAGATTGGTATTCAGTGAAGAAAAAAACAACAACCCAGTGCAGATTTCTAGAAATCTTTCTCTATGTAGCTATCTCTTCTCTGGTACTCTACTACATGAATTTCAACTGCCTCAGTTTCTCCATATTCTAACATCTGTCTCCTCAATTCAACAAATCCACTGTACTCTGATTGGGTACTTCCTCCCTAGGTCATGGTTCAGAAGTACCTCCAAACTTAAAGCCAGGATGATCGCAAGATTTGTTTGTTTCTGTTCTTTAAGGGATCATAACCCTTTGCTGCCTATTGATCAATGTGGGAAATAGCTTGTTTTGTCCATTTTTCTAGTGGTTTGTGGTATATACAGGGAAGGGGAAGTTCTAGTACTAGCTATTCTGTCATGGCCAGATCATGATTCACTTTAGCCTATGAGAAATTAGGAATGCATGTTAAAATTTCTAAAAACAAAAGAATAGATAGTACATACTTGTGGTAGATGGCAAAATGACCAAAAATTCTCCCCATCCCCAAAAGAGATGAAGTCTATTTCTCTTCTCTGCTCCTTAAATCTGGGTTGGCTATGTGATTTGCTTCTAACTTTAGCGAATAAGAAGAAAGCAAAGTAATGAAGAGTGTCTGTGTGTTAGCACTCACTCACTAGGAGCTCTTAGAACTTCAAGCTGCCACAGAAAGAAGTCTAAGCTACACAAGAGAGATGTGGCCCAGTCAATAGTCACCCCTATTGCTCTAGGCAACAGCCTATCAACCACCAAAAATGTGTGAGGTCATCCTAGGCCACCTAACTACTAACCAACCTGCCAAATGGCCACAAATGCAGAGATCCACTGAACTGACCTAGACTGGAAGCATGGTCCAGATGTCTCAGTAATTGGCCAAACAAATGGTTATTGTTTTAAGCCACTGAGTTTTGTCGTTGTTGTTTGTTTTTGGAGAGGAGAAATTGTTGTACAGCAAGGGCTAACTTTATATAAACTTCAAAGACTAAAGGTAAAAACTAGAATAAAAAAAAACCCCAATAAAAGACAATAAAGGCAACGGACAAAAAATAAACAAAAGACAGGCAAAAAGCACTAAATGACAGAAACCTAATTATAATAATAACTATAAAAAATGTAAGTGGACTAAAAGATACAGTTAAAAATCAGAAACTGCCAGACTGGATTTTTTTTTTTTTAATAACTATATGGGATGTGCTAGAGACCCACCTAAAACAAGATGTTTAAGTCACAATTAAAAAGATGGAAATTAACAAATACACTTTTAAATAACTCATGAGTAAAAAAAAATCATAATTAGAAAAATCTAACAATAGCATAAATATTATATATCAAAACTTGTGGTACACAGCTAAAGAAGCACTTAGAGGAAAATTTATAACTTTAAATGCTTATCAAAAGAAAGAAAACAGACTAACAATTATTAAGTTAAACATTCATCTTAAGAAGGTGGGGGGTGGGGGAAGAGCAAAATAAACCCAAAGAGAATAGAAGGAAGAAAATAATAAAGATAAGAATGGAAATATAATGTGAAAATATAATAGAGAGAATAAAAAAAATCAAAATGGTTAATAAAACTGACAAATTACTAATGAAATTGATTGAAAAAAGAGCAATGACACAAATGATATTATGAATGAAATGGTATATAACTATAAATGCTGCAGACATTGAAATACAGCAAACAATTTAATGCCAAGAAGTTAAAAAAGTTAGATGAAAAAAAGTCCAGAAAGTATAACTCACAAGAACTGACTCAAGAAGAAATAGAATACTTACATTATCTTAGAATCATTAAAGAAATAGTACAGTAGTTTCAAATCTTCTAACAAAGAAAACTCAAGGCTGTGATCATTTTACCAGAAAGTTCTACCCACATTCAAGGGACAGTGCCAAACTTAAACTATTTTAAACTATAAGAAAAGTAAACTCTCTACATCATTTTATATAAATAAATGACCTTTGAAAAACATAGACAAAATAGATCATGACTTTTCCAACAACCCAATAGTACATATCTATTAGACTACAGTCTGAAATAAAATTTAACATTACATATAAGGATATTACCACAAAAAACTTGTTCTCAATGTAATGGACACTCCTAGTTGTCTACCAGTATCCATTCTCCCTTTCTACTTTATTATTTTAGTTTGTGTTCCTTCAAAAGCCAATACTGAGGTCAAGATTTGGGTACAAGTAGTTTATTTGGAAGATGATTCCAGGAAACAAGTATGAGAGCAGGGAAGTAAACAGGGATGACAAGAAAGCTAATAAAAGTTGCTTTGATAAGCTGGTTAAGCATTGTGGGTAACTGGGGTTCAATCTGCTGGAGACCCTCTGAGAGACTGTATAGAACATGCCTCAGAATTGAACCAAGAGTATTTTTCCTCATCTCCAGTCCCTTATTAGGTGAGGGTTGCTCTAAGAATATTAACCTCAGGCAGCATGTAAATTGATCCAAGCTTCAGTGGCCAGAGAACACCCTCAGGCAGAGATGCAAGAAGTGATTGTTTTGTACAGCAAATGGTCTGCAGGGCCCTCTGGGAGGCCAAGGAAATATGGGCTGGGCACAGATAGAGTCAGCCATGGTAACACAACAATGATTTTATCTGCTGTGGTAATACATTGATCTAAATGTGCTTACTGTTTGTAAACCTAATTTTTCCTCCTGAACAATTCATAAATTGAAGCCCTAACACTCCCACACCCCCATTGTGACTAGAGATAAGGCCATTAAGGAGGTAGGGTGGGATCATAAAGATGGCCCCTAACCCAACAGGACTGCTGTCTTTATAAAAAGAAGGAAATACCAAATAGCTCTCCCTTTCGTTACACACACAGGAGAAAGGCCATGTGAGGACACAAAGAAAAGGCAGCTTTCTGTAAGCCAGGAAGAGAGCCCTTACCAAAACCCGAATCTGGTGGCACCTTGATCTGGGACTTCTAGCCTCTAGAAATGTGAGAAAAGAAATTTCTATTGTTTAAGCCACCAAGTCTGTGGTATTTTGTCATGGCAGCCCAAGCCGACTAATGCTCTGACTTTCTCAGAAATCCCTGTAGCTAGGGCTGAACAATAAGATTTGGTTACGGCTAAGGATATGTCAAGAAGCCTTTGGGTAGAAACTCTGGGAAAGCTTTTTAAAAAGGACAGATTCAGGTTGCATGCTCCTGCAGGCTCCCTCTATTTTCCTAGCAGAGCAGCAGTCAGTCCTTTCTTGGGATCACAAGGGGACAGGTATAAGAATAATGCCCAATGTGACAAGGGGAGCAGCAGGGAAAGATAAAATAGTTTGGGTGTCTGATAGCATCATTGGACTACCATACCAGTACTGGTTTGTGCTCTGTACCAACGGATGGCGTATAGCTGGACTACCTATCTCAGATTTCTTATTGTCAGCAACATAAATTGATATTTGTTTAAGTTACTGCTACTTGGGTTTTGTGTTACTTGTAAGTTTCCAGATGATATCATATTCCCAAATGATGAACCCAAGGAGAAAAGATGGAAGAACAAGAAGTTACAACGTATGTGAAGCCATAGCATAAACTGAAGCATCAGCTCTACTCTATACCTTGCTTGCCCTTCAAAGAGGAGGGGTGAGTTGAGTTTTTAAACCACTCTTTGTATGTTAAACATCGATAAACAATAAATGAAATAAAATATAAGCAAAATTCACATGAATTTTTTTTTCTAATTGGGGAATTGGGGGATGGGAACAGCGTTGGTGAATTGGGGAAGGGGAACAGACAAGTTGCTGTCCTTTTGTTCTTCAGTCTAGTTGTGGA
>NW_017731484.1:1391592-1396637 GCF_001890085.2 Hipposideros armiger | reverse complement strand
AGCCTACACCATTGCCGGCGACTCACGGTAGTCCAGCTCCAGGTCTAGCTGTTGTTCACCATCTTAGCTGTAGAGGGCGCAGCGTCACTGGCCCTCATGTGGGATCCGAACCAGTGCCCTGCTGCTCAGAGCTGGTGTCCCAAGCCAACTCTTAACCAACATGCCCACTCAGCCGGCCTCTCACATGAATTTTTAAGATAAAACTTAACACTTTAAAGAAATCTCTTCCTTTGAAGCACATGGTTTAGAATTATGCATCAAAGCTTTGGGGATGAAGGCCAAAATTCTCCATTAGAGAATTTTTTGGTGAGAAAGTTTAAGAAGCACTGACAGCAAATGTAAAACAACCATGAAGATAAAGGTTAAGCTGCAGGACTTCTCACTTATGTAGATCCTTCCAAGGTCCTAGAAGGGACCCCAGCAATCTTTACATGATCAAACATATTTTTTAATTTACAAAAGATATTTTAACCATAATAGGTTAAGACTATTGTTTCTTTCCACTTAGACTTCCCCTCCATCACACTTCCCCTTGTGTCAGATGGTGTTACAGTGGTCGCAGACATTTTTGGACTCTGGCTAAGAGGAAAGTGAATTGGGGACACATTTAGTTTTGGTTAGGTGGGGTAAATATGTAGTTCAGTTACTTCTATGCATACTTGAACTACTGCTAGCCCTCCTAGTGAAGGAACAGCTTCCAGGAATACTCCTAACCCTACTGTGCCAATGCACCTGGCAGAGCACAGGAAGGTACAGGGCAAAGGTCAGGTGAAATTGTAAACAGAGGATTCCAATCTCATAAACACCTAATTAAAACCAAAAATCTTCCTGTCAGAAAGATATTGATTCTGCAACATATGAAATTTAAAATGTACCACAGTTTTCCCCCCTCCTTTTTTGATAAGAATGGTTTATGGTATAAAGCTTAATATGCCAGTTCCACTGCGATTTGGATATTTTTAAATGTTTCAATAAAGTGAGAAATGTCAGACTAATTTGGACTTACATGAAGGTAAATTTTGTCATCTTTAAATTTATTTGTTAAAGAACTGAAATAAAGTTCAGGTAAAATTAATGGGATAGGAAACAAAAGCAATAGAGATCAGTTATAAAATTAATAAAATTTTATTTTTTATTAAGAAGTGAATTATAACAAAATTTTTTTTATAACTCTTTAAGAGTATGAGCTAAATTTCAAATACAGGTAATTAGGTTCTTGGATTATTTATTAATCCAATCATTTTAGAGAAATGAATCATGAACATATTAAAAATAGATTTAAATTTCTTGCTGGATTGACTATGAAAATAACATAACTCATAATGCTCACTAAATGAAGATATCTATAACAAATTAGTGAGTGTTATCAATGGAAAGAGTATTTAAGATTAGTCATTGCACAAGAAAATTTGAAACATCCTGAAATTTAGAAATTATATATGTGGGGGAGGGCAGTTGTCACTTTGTGAGGGGTAAAAAAAAAAAATTATATATGAAAAAAACTTAGAGATTTTAGCAAACTTGACAATTTTAAGAAATTACATGGTATTATCAATAAGAAATTGTAAAGCAGAAAGAAACTCTTCTAAACAATCAAAATGAAAATAAGTTTTAAACAGCCATGAGAGAAAAGACTGATTTATCTTTCTATTCATTTAATAGAAAATGTTACAAAATCTTGTTATATAAAGAAGTGATCAAAGAGTTGCAGGAAGAAAAGCATCACAGAAGCGAATCAGGTTGTTAATCAATAAAAATATTATGTATTTTTATGAATTTTTAAATTTTACCTTGTCAACTTAAAATATTTTAAAATTTGTTATGATTTCTTTTCTCATTCTAAATGAAAACTCACTTCTATGTATAATTTTGTATTTATAATTTTACACAGCTTTTTTTAAAGAGTCACCAGGTTATGTAAGTTTCAGGTTCCACAAAGTCTGGATCTAACCCTAAGGACAGATGAATATTAAAAAAAATTACATCCATCAGATAAGGTAAATTTACTGTGATTTCAGTGGAAGTCTGAAAAAAGGCATAACAAAATTCAACAACATTCTCATTAACAGTATAGATATATCTTATACTGAATTAATCAAACTGCCAGGTTTGAGGGAATAGTGCCTATGAGACCAGCCTCACTAAGTCACACCAAGTGCAAGTTTGGGAGGTTCCAAAAACCATCCTCTGGTTTGATAATTCTCTAGAACTCGCAGAACTCACTGAAAGCTTTTATACTCATAGTTACAGTTTATTAAAGAGAAGGGATACCGATCAAAGAACCACCGGAAGAGAAGTATAGGGCAGAGCCCAGACAGAGTCTAAATGCAGAGCTTCCAGTCATCCTACCCTTGTGGAGTCAGGGAGGGTGTTACCTCCTTCTGGTCACAATGTGTGACACTATGTACATTTTATTGCCAACCAAAAAAAAACCCTGAGCCTTTGGTGTCCAGAGTTTTTATTAAGGCTGTCACATACTGCCTGCATGGCTGACTCTTAGTTTTCAGTCCCTCCCTTTAGTCATCAGTTCCTCTGGAGGTTGAAGCTCATACAATGTGGCCCAAGGCCCATATTATAAATCACACTGTTAAATACTTGGTGGTCAAGGCTCCCAGCAAACAAAGACACTCCTGTTAGGCAAGACATTCCTATCAGTCAGGGTCTACAAATCATATTCCCAGTATCAAAAAGCAAAAGCCGGACATCTCTTTGGGTAAGGTTAATTTCTTCTTAATATAAAAAAGTGTATTTCAAATTAAGAGCCAATATTCTATTTAATGAATAAAAGCTAGAGATACTTCCCTCAAAACCAGAAAAACAAATATATAAGATATTTTTTTAAATTATTAATTTAAATATCTGAAATTTCTAGGCAAAGGTTAAGGGTTGGAAAAAACAAATGATATTTGTTTCTAGTAGTGGCAGTGTAGGTTATTTGGATTGACTTCCACTCCCATCAGGGTTGCCAGATTTAGCAAATAAAAATAGAACACGCCAAGTTAAATTTGAATTTCAAACATATTTATACTAACAAAATATTCATTGTTTATCTGAAATCCAAATTAAGCTGGTGTCTTGTATTTTATTTGGCAACCCCATTCCTTCCCCCACTGAAAACAATTCAAAATGCTGGAGATACATATACATAAAACATCTTCAGATACAGCCACATATACATAGCCTTCTTTAAAGGCATCAAAGAGGTTGCAAGATAAAAAAGGAATTACTAAGTATAGTGGCTCTGTATTGTGTCAACGGAGTGTAATTTATTAATATACTCAGAGATAAGAAAATGTTACAACTTCATATAATGAGAGGCAAAGAATTTTCTCATACAGATACAAAAACCCACAGAAAGCTTCAAGCTTTACTGCGCCTATGGGTCAAAGTAAACACAACATAAAATCTCACCAGTCCTGAGCTTAAAGGGCTATTTTACTTTCCAGTGTATACAAAATGTCTTAATTGCTTTGACCTAATAGGAAAGCATTCAAAAAGAAGAAAGCTACAAACCATATTCAGTCGTCTATTAGTTAACAGACTACAAATCCCCATCCTGCTGCTATTGATAACCAAATGTTCAGGCCATAAAATCAGATCCCCAGTTGTTGCTCACTAAGTCACAATAGCCAATCAACTATGTGCAATTCAGAACTAGAACCAGGTCTGGCCAAGAACCAGAAACAAAAATAAAAGCACTGGTTCAGAAATAAAGAGAGATAAAGAACAAATATCAATAGTTATATTTCTTCTTGGGATTCATTCCGGGGGATGGAGGAGAGGGGAACAAAAAACAAAATCAGTTATGCATGGGCTTAAATATTCTATGAGGTGCACTTCTAGCACTTGTTCATTGGCTCTGGTAGAAGGCTCACTTGGGTATCTCAATGGAATCATATCAAAATAAAATATTAAAAATGTTTAAAATATGGCTTTCATACAAATAGAATGAAATCATTTTAAAAACATATTAATTCATTAATGATGGAACCAGAAAGATGATAAAGCTGGTTCCAAGAGTATTGACAGAAATATATATTGCCCAAAAAAGCATATACTTTTTAAGAAAGGAAAACTGTATTAAAATTGTAATAATATATACTAATAACAAAAGATGAATACAAGTCAGGTTTGACTTCAGCAATTACAAGAGGTGCTCCAAGTGGCTATCATCAGTGTAATTTTAATAGTTTTTTCCTTTCTTAAAATGTGTATACATTTTTTGGCACCCTAAGTACACACACACACACACACACACACACACAAGGTCTAACAATTACATTTGCAAACTAATCTAGAAAAAGTGCTACATACCTCATCACTGAATATCACTATGGTCACCTTCACAGCACTCCTCTTGGGAAGCTATGCACCAATGCCAGCACCCAGTCCACCCTTCAAAGCAATTTTGGAACTCTTTTCCTGGAATGACCATCAGAGTTGTCTTTGTATTATCCTTGATGTCCTAAATGTAATAAAAATGTCTTCCTTTCAATATTTCCTTTATGTTTGGGTAAAGAAAGAAGTCCTAGGGCTGGCTGAGTGGCTCAGTTGGTTAAGGGCTTGCTCAAAAGTGCGAGCTCTGAGCAACAGGATTGCCAGTTAGATTCCCACATGGGCCAGGGAACTTTGCCCGAGCTGAGCTGCAACAGATGGCAGGACGGCTCAGCTGGTGAGAGCACGTGCTCCTAACAACAAAGTTGCCTGTTTGAGATGGTGGGCTATGCCTGCCCGCAACTAAAGACAGAACTCAGCACCTTGAGCTGAGCTGCCGCCTGGGTGGCTCAGGGGATAGAGTGCATGCCCTTAACAACAAGGTTGCTGGTTTGACTCCCGCATGAAATGGTGGCTATGCCCACCTGCAATTAATTGAACACAGCACCTTGAGCTGTGCGGCACAACTGGACTTGGAGATGAGTTTGCTGCACCCTCCACAACTAAGATTGAAGAACAACAACTTGGCTGTTCCCCTTCCCCAATTCTCCAATAAAATCTTAATAAAAGAAAGAGAGAGAGAGAGAGAGAGAGAGAGAGAGAGAGAGAGA